>NC_030386.2:13300544-13593003 GCF_001625215.2 Daucus carota subsp. sativus
TTAGATTTTCAATACAATCTAAACACGTTGATATCTCAAAAACTTTATCACTTGTCATGTTAAACGTGAAATTATCATTAATACAATTTAAGTACATTGAAATGTTATTAATACGTGTATTGACTTGTTTGATTACAATGCATTTAACATGATAACTATGTGTTATTTAGAGTAGTAATTGTTGATATTGTCTGTGTGCTAATTTTTAGAAAAACAGATATTTAAGAATGGAAGGAGTACTATATTGCAAAATAACCTTATCGATAACTAAACTTGAGCTACACTAAATCATATAGCATGATCACAAACCTTAACATTCATGCAAAAACCCTTATCATTCATGCGTATGGAAATTCATGGATTTATCCATTGTTGTAATATTATGTATGCATAGTCTTTTTGATAATATAACTTGCTTAATTTGTTAATAAATATCATAACTAAATTAGAGCAATTATTTACTAATCATAACATAGAACTCGAGTTGCCTTTAACTACCGTCTATTCGTTCACTCTTTAGTTTGGGTGTATTAGCTTGATAAATTCGTCGCAAAGAAGATTTATAAACTCCTTACGTTTCAATTTATATGTCCATTTTAAGAAAAAGAATTTGTATTAATTTAATTGTTCACTTCAACTTTCAGCACAAAATTATATTTTCAAAGTTCAAATATCTCATATTTATATTTATTAGGTCAACCTCATTCCATATATTATGATCATTTGATGCAATTAATTTAGAAACATTCATTTTTAAAAACTAGTTTTTAAAAGTGGACATTTAATTTAAAAGAGAGGGAGTATTAAATATGTAGTTGTTCTTAATTAATAATGTATAATGATTGATGAAATGAATTAATGATAAATGACATCATGTACTTCTAGGCCTTTTTATAAGGCACTTAGATTTTTTCACACAATTAAACGTGATTGCCCCTACTTAAAATTATTTTTTCTAAAATTTTCTTTTTAAAGCAAATATATATATATATATATATATATATATAGAGAGAGAGAGAGAGAGAGTTTTACTCCAATAGAAACCTCTTTAGTCTAGAAACTAAAAACCATTCTGAAATATCACTAAATCCTAAAGTATATACCACTAAATTCTTAAACAACCCCATCTCCACCTCCATCTTCACCAACCCCACCTCCATCTTCACCAACCCCACCTCCACATCCGCCACTGCCACCACCTCCGTCTCACCTCCTCCATAACCACCACCTCTATGCCGCCCGCCCCCTCCATCTCCACCCCCATTATATCTCTAACAACACAATCTCCACCTCCATCTTCACCAACCCCATCTTAGTCGCTGCTTCAACCTACTTCAGCCTCGTTCATACTTCTTTCTCCACCTCGGCTCAACTTCAAAACGCGGCGGAGCCGCCACTATTCCGGCAACGCTCCAACCTCCTATTTCAAGCCACCCACACCTTCGCTACAGTCATCCTTCCTCCATGTCCACCTTCACCTCCACCATCTCCACCACCGTCACCACTATCTGAATCGAAAACGTGAACAGATCTGGAGATTTGAGCAGTTTTTGGAACATATATAGAGATTCTGGGCTGTTTCTGCAAGTTTTCACTAATACTTGCAACACAGATCACTAAATCCTAAAGAGAATATCACTAAATTGTACTGCGAATATCACTAACTTGTATTGGTTTCTAGTTTTTATTTTAAAAGTGGTTTCTATTTGATCACGAGCCTATATATATATATATATATATATATATATATATATATATATATATCATATTTTAATTTATGAAAGAAAACTTTAGAAAAAATGATTTTAAGTAGGTGGTCAAAACACAAAGAATTATGTGCAAAAAGTCTAAGAGGCCGTTTGACCAAGCTTAAAAAAATGATTTCTTACTTAAAGTAAAGAAGTGGAGTAGAAGTGAGATGTAAATACGTTAATAAAGTGTTTGACAAAGAAGCAAAAGCTGTGAGAGAGAAGATATTATTATCAGCTTCTTAAAGGTGCTTCTACTTTTTTATACAAACGTGTTCCCAAACAGGACCTAAATACCTTATAAAAAGGACCAGAGAGTGCAAAAAGTCCAAGTGTATTATATGATAGATGATATTGATATGAGTATTTTATAAATATTTTAAGAACATATTCATTCAAAAGTATTATTTTATAATAAAGAATTAGATATTATTAATAATAAATATTATTCATGTGCTATTAGTAATTATTAATATATATAATAATTGATGCAATAATCTAATGATAAATGGGATAATTATTAGTATTTGTTAGATATTAATGAGGGTATAATGGTTTCGCATTTTTTGATTTAATAAAATTGAAAGTGGTATGTGATATCGGATTTTGTTGCTGTATATTTAAATACAAAGATAGAAAATCAACAAAAAGAAAAGTATAATACGTGTATTAAGAAGAATTAATTGCTTTATAGCAGCTGAATAGTACTATATACTAATTAATGGCTACCCCGAAATATGGACAAACAGAAAAACAATATTTAACAAGTGTGCACTTTGATTAAGTTTAAGACCTGGACGTATTCTATGCATGTTTGACTAAGCTCTTGCAACAATTGGATAAATTAATAAATTTATGACTTAATTTTTGAAATTATAATAAGAAATTGAAAAATCTGAACATCCTGACTTTATGCATGGGCGAAATTGGACTTAAGTCACAATCATTTAGAAACTATTTCATAATATCTTATTATCATATCGTTTCAAAAAAAATATATCTTATTATCATATTATTAATTTCATAACAGATAAGTTACAAATTACTAATAAATGTATTTAAATAGTTATGTTAAAAACTTAAAATTGCATATAATTACATAATATTTTTTCAAAATTTGCTTCCCTGACGTTTAAATATCTATTCAAAAAAACTAAAAAAAAAATTTATCATTTTCAAAAAAAAAAAAATATATATTATCGGACCATATTTTATAATAACAGTGAAGGAAAACAACTTGACGGAGGTACCTGAAAACTTCTCTGGAGTCTTTTTTGTCGCAGTATTGCTGTCTCAAGGTTTGCAGTGACGCTGAACCAGCTGAATACGGGGATTCTGTATCATTGAGATGCCTCAACTCTATTGCTGAGATGAAAGGTGTAGAAGTGCCTGTCTTTATGAGACAAACATGTACATAATCTGAAGATAGAACATGTATGATCTCTTTTCTCACAACTTTGGAACTATCTTCAATTACGATTGTGCTCCAGGTCTCTGCTCCCAGAGTGAGATCAAATGTTGGCAACAGGTTTAAAGAATCATAGTTACCATACAGAAAAGTTGCTCTTATCAGATACCTGTTACCTCTCCCGGGTGTAGGTTGAAAGGTGTAACAGTTTTTCTTTCCTCGAGGAAAGCTTCTGAGAGTAAACAGGTATTTCTCATCGGAGATTTCTTCGGGGACAGCTGATAACTTCTTGCTCTCACCACTGTCGATCAAATTAGCGTCGGATTTGTAGTATAATTCAGTAGTACTTTCCTTGTAGTCAGAACCTTTAGGCAATCCACAATCTATGCTCACAAAGCCTGATAGAGAATTGAAACAAAGACACGTTGTTAATTAGTAAATATTGTTGATAACCATTCCATCTAAAACCTTAAGGTGTGTTATATTTCAACACTCTCCCTCACTCGAAATCCCATTTTTGGGTTGAAGAGTGGATCACAGGCGTCGTCGAACTTGAGACCTCCCAAACCAGACCTCTGATACCATATTGAGAACCATTCCATCTAAAACCTTAAGATGTTAGAGGAAGGTCCCAATTGGATCTTATGCTATATTTCAACAAATATAAATACGAGCAAATGACATAATACAAGATTCGAACCTCGTGGATTGTCTCCCTGTGCATGAAGAAGCACTGCTGGATTAAGTGAATACTCGAGAACAATTGCAAACAGCAATAAGCAGTATTTTGATAACATTTTATGGCTCGCTGATTAATATTACTCTGTAAGAGATGCTTAATGACATGGTTGTTGTCTGACTTAAGTACATATACTAAAAGGCACGCGCAACTGGTGTCTTTTTCCTTCGTTTTTCTATGATACTCCAGTGAGTATTATATTTGCTGGGACAGTGAAGTGTCTGTTCTTTACCCATTAAGACAGCAAGTAGGAAACCTCGTTTACTATACATAAAGTTTTACGTCTACTTGACAAATTGACAATAATGGAGGGGGAATCTAAATCTGGCAAGAGACGCTCTAAAAATAATGTTTTACTTAGTTATCAAATGGATATTCGGGTTATCTACTGTGACATTGTGACACAAGTTAAACTATTATAAATGATTTCTTTTTCTGCAACAACTGCTCTCTCTTGTACTTTTCACGTTAAACATTCAAGTACTCTCTCTTTAACTTTTCACGTTAAACAATGTTGTAATAATTTTTGATTGTTGTGTTTTCTCTTTTAACCACATAGTTAATAGTATATATGAGTTAAAATCTTTTCAATTCTAACCCATCTTAATTTTAACAATAAAATTATTAATAGGTTTTTATTTTATAATAAATAAAAATGTTCACTTAATTTATTTGATTTTACTCTTTTTATATATTATATCAAAAAAAATTCGATAAATTATAAGCAAGTTCAAAATTTATATTTACTAGCTATATATTTACTTTTGATTGATCCTTCCAAATTTTATAATTATAATAAAATGTTACTTTATTTTAAAAAAAGTCAGACAACATAAAATAAAATTTTTATGAAATTTTATATGACAACTTTTAATTGATTTCGTCTCTTAAATAATAACGAGCCCGAGGTCAAAACAACATGTCTCTGGTTAATTATAACTGTGTTCTACTGAAAAGTGATATCTTTAAGATGCTAGACGATTTGGTCATGTACCATGCAATCAGTACTCGGTTATAGGAGAGGGTCTCGTGCAAGTGAGAGGAGAATTGAAAGTTTAAGATCCATCTATTGGCTTTTACTAATTTTTAGGATAAATTTCGTCATCTCACACATTGGTTACTTGTATCCAATGATCTTGTATAGTCCTACTTAATATGATTGTAGTTCTTGTTAAGAATAACCTATTTGAATATTCGATGATATCATTGCAGAATTTGACTTACAGTAGTACTAATCGAATGAGGTTTTGGTTGCAGCATGCACTATCATTGTCGGCAAAGTACGTATATTACAAGTCCTGAAACACTGGAGACTCAGATGCATTGCGAAGAATTCATCTTGTATAGGTAAGCCTGAAGAGGTAGTGATATACCAGATTTATCAACCAGCTTGATACCAACAATACAGTCGTACAATTTTGAAAATTTATGAATATTGACTACTTAACAATAATAGTGAAATCGCCTTAACATAATTATGTGTTTAGGAAAATTAAGCATAAGTACTGTTAGTGACACCTTAAGGTTTTAGACGGACCGACCATGACCAGAGAAGACTGAAATACACCTGTCCACGGATTTGGAATATGGTGCTACATGCCTTATTGTTATTCAGAGGTGGATACTGTGAGTCATAATTTACAATGAAGAACTTAATTGTTGTATTGACAGAGTGTGGGAGATCATAAATTGTTGAAATTGATACCTTAACCAGTCAGATGCAGCTCTTATATTTTACAGCTGAATTCGAGTTGGAGGGATGAATCAGATACCTTTCTTCTCTATTCCTTATAGACCAAGAAAGAAAAGTGAAAATTAAAAGTTCAGAAAGTAAGTGCCCTCTCCTTTAATCAAAGACAAAGCATCACCATTATATAATCATATCCTTACTTATTAAGACACCAACTAGCAGCAAGCCAAAGCCCTTCTGATTTCATACTAATACCACCACTTTTCTGCAGAAAAAAATGCAGAACTCATTTTTGGAAAACCTGATTGAAACCGGGGAAGCAGAAGACGACGATGACTTGTTTCCTACGTATGACCAGGTGGAGGAGGACGTCAATGATCAATCCAATGCCACTTCCCTCCTCAACATTATTTTAAGTGGCGTAGTACGCCTCAACGCTCTTTTACCTACTGCCACAATCCTGGCATTCACTCTGTTACATCCACTCATAACAAATGATGGACAATGCACAAGTTTGACGCGCTGGATAATGGGATGTTTCTTAGCCCTTACCACTGCTTCTTGTATGCTCTTTCCCATCACAGACAGTTTCAGAACAGCCACGGGAAGGCTGTACCATGGTGTGGCCACAATGAATGGGATATGGACTATTTGTGGAGGACACGTAAAGCCTTGTGTAACATCTGAT
Source organism: Daucus carota subsp. sativus (assembly GCF_001625215.2). Classification (NCBI taxonomy): domain Eukaryota; kingdom Viridiplantae; phylum Streptophyta; class Magnoliopsida; order Apiales; family Apiaceae; genus Daucus; species Daucus carota. The sequence continues at coordinate 13,306,818 of NC_030386.2, forward strand.
TTTAGGCTGAGATGGTCTGATCTTTTTTACTTGTTGCTTTCCTTGATTGCTTTTCTAACTTTTGCAGCAGCACATTCTGATGTTTTGAGTTGTTATAACGTGGATTTGCCACAGAAGATGACAATTTATGTTCCTCTGGTGGTTGGATTTCTGATCTGTGCAGTGTATGTTATTTTTCCGTCTAGGAGAAAGGGAATAGGGTATCCTTTCATGCTCCAGAATGATTTATCTACTGCAACAACTGAGGTTTGATCATAATATTTGTATGACTAGTCGTCTGTATAGTCAATTGGCATTAGTTTTAACACGAATTCAGTCAGGCATTAGTTTGTTCTGGGAACAATATCTTAGCATATAAGCACATGTAAAATGATTGTGAAAAACTTTGATAAACTCTGAGGATTGAGAAAAGTATGTTCGCTGGTGAGTTCAGCTGTGGAAATTAGACAGTCTGCTGGACATCAGTTTATAGCAGATTTTCAGCCAAATATCTAAGCGCATAGTACATCACTTCAAAACTCTTGTTGTATCGCGACATTAACAACTTAAAGGCAAATTTAATTTCACTTGCAGTTTCGTTTCTGCAACATTGAGATTCTTTCTAAATTCGTAGCTGTGATCCCTTCCGTAGAAATGCCTGCATTGGAATCTCAATGTATATTACAATCAATCTTTGGTAGAACATCCGTGACAAGCCACAAGGTAACAAGGCGGTTTGCCTGCTATGTCAGATGTACTTGAAGAGAACTCCTGGTACCATAAACTGTGGCATTTTTCTTTATTGGAATTACTGTAGAACCACCAACTGCGAAGTTTACACCATGACTAAAGTTTTCCTTGAAATCAGATAAGGATTGAGATAGGGGATACCAGCTGCTAATTTTGTTTAATGCAGAACCATGTTATATCTCACAACCAACCACACGTCTTGAGGATAACGCAATATATATGTCACAACCAAACATACCTCTTGTATAGCATGTCTTATAGTGGTAGTGTTGTACCACACTCATTAACCAACCATACCAAACGTCTATATGTCACAACCAACCATACCTCTTGTCACGCAATAGATATGTCTTATAACTTGCCCTTACAGACTACTTCACTAGAAATAATGCAATCATGATTTATGATTATGATAATACTACATCAAGTACAATTTAATGTCATTATCCCATTAATAGTTCCCAGTAGATCGACATCTGGATAATATAGATCTGGAATTTGTTTATTCTACCGATTCCACTTATTCTTCTTTCTTCTTAACTAACATATATTGACTATTTATGTATGACCTCTTGTATATTCTTTTGTTCACTATTTTTTACAATCAATCATTGGGAGAAAATCTGCTACAAGCCACGTGGCAATAAGGCGATTCGCCTTCTGTGTCAAATGAACTCCATCCCAACTAATATGTCGATCAGGATCAGGACAGACGGGAACACTTGGGCTCCCACACCGTTGGGTTGAGTTCAGATTATATTTACCACCTGTTCCACAACAGGCTTTTAAAGTAGATTCTGCATCAAGTCCTGGCAATCAAATGATACTTTTGCATCAGATAATATGAATGAATATGTTCAAAGACGGTTTCTCAATGATAACAAGGAACGTGTACCTAAATGTGGTGCGTTATTTAGAAGCCATTCAAAGGCGTTGTAGTAATCACCATACACAATCTTCGTGTTGGGCTTTTGCGTTTGCAATGTGCTTATAGCATGCTGTAGATAGTTGTTGTGAGCTTCTGCAAGATCGTTCAACGCTATCAAACATTTATGTTTATTATATGCTGTTGTGCTGTTACTTGGGAACTCTGTCAAATATACAGGGAAACAGCCTAGTGGAAATTGGCCAGGAACAATTATTCGCTCAGCTCCAATGCTTATAACTTTCTGAATTCAGAAGAGCATTTCTCATTGACATATTAAAAATAAATTGTACACAAATAAAGAATCAGAGTCTAAATAACTTACTCTTACTGCATCCATGATGGATTGAACAATTCGAGGCATCAATTTATGTTTTAACTCTTCTACAGGCCTGCCTTGAAATAATGCAGAAGTATAATCATTATTTCCAGTTTCTCCGACCATAAATAAAGTTTTCTTATGATTTCCGGGGCTGCAGTCTGTGACAACATACAGAAGTTTCTGTATGAAAGGTGTCTTCATTTCACAATCTCTGGTCATATATGATAGGATATAATCCGGATAAGGACCCAGGCCAAGGGACTTCTACCCCGGATAGCCATCAGCCCTGCCAGATAACCCCTAGGCCAAACAGAATAACGCAACCCGGACAGGATACCTTACCCGGGTACAGTAAAACCTACTATTTGCCCGGGTACATATGTACCAGCCGACACTTGCTGCACAAGTCACAGACTGACACCATGAAGACAAAACATAACGGTCAACTACTGGCGATAGAGACAAGCCAGGGAACATTCCAAAATACTACTCCTACGCTGACACCTGGACACGTGTAGGGGATCAAACCCCTACACGTGTAGGACCAGGATCCAGGTACGCACCCTTGAACCCTAATCCTTGGCCTATAAATAGACCAAGGATCAAGAGTTTAAGGGTTACTTCACTCTCTACACTCACATTACACACACACTTGTGCACTCAGTTAAAATACAAACACACAGCCACCATACAGCCATCACACAGCCACCATACACCATCTTCACCCACCACATATAGATAACTTATTTCCTGTTCATCTATTCCGATACCTGCACTCATTCTCACGCAGGAGGCGCCGCGGGGCTCAAACCCCCCTCCGGTGTTGTTTTGCAGACACCCATCCAGCAGCTACACCGCAAGACACCAGTGCACGGCGGAGGAGCTACCGGAACGGGATCTGGAGTTATCATTTGGCGCTAGAAGGAGGGGAAGGTGTCCTCTGCCCCGTGGTCACGGTGCCACTGGGCTCGTCTACTCCAACAAGCTCCCGAAAAGGGAGTCCAAATCATACCTGTAAGCTTTCATAAACACCCAGCTTCTTAAAACCCTCAGCCATGGCTTTTCTTGATATGTGCATGATAGAAAACCTTACCTGAGCAAAACCCTAAATTTGTCTGTAGTAGAGCATGATAGCAAACCCTGTCTAAGCAAAGCCCCAACCTTGTCTGTAGCACATAAAATCTTTTTGTCTCACACCTGCACACATTTTGTCACTTAACTATTTGTGATATTTCTGAAAATAGTAAGTTGACTACTTGTGCACACTATTTCTGTCATCCTGTCACTATCTATACTGTCCACGTACACTATCATCAAAACAGCAACCATATACCCTGTGTGAATTCTGGAAACCATGACAAAGAGAACACGCTCCCACCTGGGCCTTCCCCTGAACCCAGACAACCCTCAGGCGGACCAGGACAACCCAAACCCGGATCACGCCTCAGGACCCCTTTTCACCACCGTGAACCCGGACGAGAACCAAACAATCAACCCTAATGATGCCCGGGTCACGATCGAAATGAACCAATACAAGTACACCGATGTCCCGGTCACCACTCTCCACCTGTCCCAGCTCACCAATGTAGAGTTGGCTGAAGCCATCCGGCAATACCATGATCGCCGAGAAAGCAACCGCAGACTTGAGGACATCGGCGAGTCTGAGAACTCCGGGAACAGCCGTCAATCCCGGGGTTCCGTCTTCGACCGGATCGGAGACAAAGCAAAGAAAAAGAAACAAAAAGAAAGTGAGGAAACCCGGCTGAAAATCTTGGATGAAAGGAAAGAACAGATCCGAAAAGAGGAAGAGGAAAAACTTGAGCAAAAAATTGCCCTCCGGATTCAACTCGAAGAGGAGAAGTTGACAAAAGGATCCCGGTCCAAGCGATACCGAAAGGAGCCAACACCCGAGCTCATCTCCGACGATGAGAACAATGAGCACGGGCAGACCAACTTGAGAGACATGATCAATGAGCTCAACAGGAAAATTGGGAATGAATCCGGGCTCGAGATCGGGGGAACCCTGACTCCTTTCAGCCACTCCCTGGAATCCATTCCCCGACAAAAGGGCATGAAACACTACAACTTTGAATCCTTCAATGGACTAGGTGACCCGGAGGAACACCTGCACTATTTTGAACAGATAGCCCTGATCTACTACTACAATGATCTGACCAAATGCCGCTTTTTCGCATCCACATTCAAGGGAGGGGCCCAGAGATGGTTCAGCCGGATCCCCTCCCGGAGCATCGGGTCCTGGAAAGACTTCAGGGAAGCCTTCCTCAGAAGGTTCCGAGCAAACAAGACACATGAACTTCATATGTGTCACCTGGAAACGGTTCGCCAATATGACAACGAGGCACTTTCAGACTACATGAAACGTTTCCAGGAAGCAATCAACAAAATTTCCAACCTAGATGAGCGTGAGGCTCTGAGCATATTCCGAAGAAACTTAGACCCGGAACAAAATGAAAGATATGTGGTCGAGTTGATCAACAAAGAACCCCAGAGCCTGGCAGCTGCCTATGCCATGGCCGCAAAATTCATTAAGGAAACCGACGTACTCCAAGCCATGAGAATGACCAGACAGGGTAGCTCAAGAGGAAAACAGGTCGAGGACAGACCCAGAAAAGAATATCATCAGGATAAGAAATTCAAGCCAGATAGACAAACCAACTTCATCCAGCATTCAGGTTCTAAGAGAACCAGCCAACCAGGATCCGGGTCTAGAAGCGACCCCGGTCCGAACAAAGCAACCAGAGAGCCAAAACCAGAACCTGATTGGACTCCGTTAAACAGATCCCGCGAGGATATACTCAAAGAAGTCAGAGACAAACCCTTTTACTACGCCCCAAAACCTATGCAAACCCCTCCAGAAAGCAGGCCCACCAACAGACACTGTGACTATCATGGCACTCATGGTCACAAAACTGAAAACTGCATATCCCTCAAGTATTTCATTGAAGAGCAAATCAGCAAAGGCAACATGGGGCAATACATAGCCCGGAACACAGCAAACAAGGGAGAAGGATCGGGGAAACAGAAAAACATTGTCAACGTAGTACTGGGCGAATCCTGTTCCCCTCCTCCCAGCCCGGACTCCTGTCAAGAAGTGATGTCCATCCAAGCCTTCCCCGAACAAGTCATTTCCTTCAGCAGCAAGGACTTCGAGGGAGTCACCCGGGGTCACAATCAGGTCCTGGTGGTAACCTTGGATATAGCCGAGAACGAGGTCAGACGGATCCTAGTCGACAACGGCTCTTCAGCAAACATCTTGTTCAAGCATACCATGGACTGGATGCAACTAGGGAACATCCGGATGAACGACTACAGGGAGGACCCCTTATACAGATTCGGGAACAGCATTGTCCTGGTCCTGGGAACCCTTTACCTCCCGGTTCATTTTGATACAGCCCCAACCCAAGTCGTCTATATGATCAAATTCTATGTCACAGACACACCTTCCTCTTACAATGTGATCATTGGCCGCCCGGGTCTAAACAAAATCGAAGCTATCACTTCTGTCACGCACCTGAAATTCAAATTCCCAACCCCGTTTGGAGTAGGAGAAGTCAAAGGAGATTCGGAAACAGCCGGGGTATGTTACAGCCAAGCCTTGGTTATGGCGGAAACCCATATGGACAACAAGAGGAAGGCTACTGTCTTCCAAAAACAGGGAAGTAACAAAAAACATCGACCTTACCCGAGAACAAACCCTAAGGGTGAAGTCCAGGTCATCGACCTAGACCCGGGCAGTCAGAACCCGGGAGCAACCAACCCTGGTCCTGGACAAAGCAACCAGAAAGCAACCATGGGCCCAGCTCAAGATTTCGTTGAAAAGAACACTGATGCCCGGATCCAACAAATGATCTCGGCACAAGAATTGACTAAGGTCGAAGCTGCGGTCGAAACCGAGTCTGTCCTGATCGAGAAAGACAACCCGACAAGGAAAGTCAAAATTGAAAAAGGCCTGGATACCCTTTTTAAAGAAGAACTCATCCAACTACTTCGGAGCTACGCAGATGTTTTTGCCTGGAGCCCGGATGACATGCCCGGGTTGGATGAGTCACTAGCAATGCACAGCCTGGATGTAGACCCCAAGAAGAAACCGGTCAAACAAAAACGAAGAAATTTCGCCCCAGAAAGGCAGAAGGCGATAGACGAGGAAGTTGGCAAATTAATGAAGGCAAATATCATCTGTGAGATCAAATACCCGGAGTGGCTAGTTAACGTAGTCATGGTAAAGAAAGCAAACGGCAAGTGGAGGATGTGTGTTGACTACACGGATCTGAATGCAGCATGCCCCAAGGACCCTTATCCTCTACCAAGCATAGACCAGCTTATTGATGCCACGTCAGGACACCTGATGTTGAGCTTTATGGATGCTTTTTCCGGGTACAATCAGGTTAAGATGAACCCAGCAGACATAGCCAAAACAACTTTCATAACTCACCGGGCAGTATATGCCTACAAACTGATGCCTTTCGGGTTAAGGAACGCCGGGTCTACATACCAGAAGGCAATGAATGAAATTTTCAAAGACCAACTTGGAAGGAACTTAGAATGCTACGTCGACGATATAATCTCCAAGTCTACTTCAGTACCAGGACACATTTCAGATCTCAAAGAATGTTTTGAGAACATGAGAAGGACTAAACTAAAACTCTACCCGGACAAATGCACCTTCGGAGTAGAGGCTGGAAAATTTCTGGGGTTTCTGGTAAGCAACCGGGGTATCGAGGCCAACCCGGAGAAGATCAAGGCAGTCCAAGAAATGCAACCACCCCGGACTCAGAGGGAAGTTCAGAAGCTAGCAGGGTCATTAGCAGCACTTCGAAGGTTTGTCTCAAAACTTGCTGAAAGATGTCTACCATTTTTTGAATTGTTAAAAGGGACGAAAAATCAGAAGTCAGTAGAGTGGAGCCCGGATTGTCAAAAAGCCCTTGAAGAAATCAAAGCATATTTGTCCAAACCCCCAATCCTGACAAAAGCCTTACCCGGAGAACTCCTATACCTATCCCTGTCAGCCGGACCCCTTGCCGTCGGTGCGGCGTTGATCAGGGAAGAAGCCGGACAACAGAAGCCTATCTACTATGTTAGCCAATTCTTGAAAGATGCGGAAACCAGGTATCCCAACTTAGAAAAATTTGCATTTGCACTGATCACCGCATCCAGGAAACTCAGACACTACTTTCAAGGAAGAGAAATCAGGATTGTCACAGACCAACCTTTGAGGAAAATCATTCACAAGCCAGACATCTCCGGGAGACTAGTAAACTGGGCAATCGAACTTAGCCAGTTCAGCCTAACATTCCTACCCCGGACAGTAGTCAAAGCCCAGGTCCTGGCGGATTTTGTGGTGGAATGCAACTTCCCAGAAAACCAGGCAACTCCCATGGAAACTGAACCAGAAGCCCCGGCAGAGTCTAACCCGGGGTCTTGGATACTCCATGTTGACGGCTCCTCAACAACCGAAAGGTCAGGAGCCGGACTAATCCTAAAAAGCCCGGACGGGTTCACCATCAAAACAGCAATCTCTTTCAACTTTGCAGCAACCAACAATCAAGCAGAGTATGAAGCCCTGTTAGCAGGATTGAAGTTGGTCCGGACCCTGTCAATACGGAACCTCACCATCTACAGTGATTCCCAGATCGTGGTAAGGCAGACCAACGGAGAATATCTCGCCAAGGACCCGATTCTGACCAAGTATCAAGCCTTGGTAAAAAGTTATCTTACTCTGATCCCCGGGTGCAAAATCTTGCAAGTCAACAGAGAAGAAAATTCGGAAGCAGACAACCTTTCCAGGCTTGTCCAGAATTCGGCCGACCTGGATAGCTCAGTTTACTTTGAAGAACTACATAAACCAACGATCGAACAAGAGGAAATCTTTGAAATCAACAACGACCCTACCCGGATGACTCCCCTGATCAACTACATAGAGAAGGGAGAGTTACCCGAAGACAAAGGAAAAGCTCAAAGATTAAAGGCTAAGGCGGCCAAGTACTTCGTAGAAGACGGGATCCTATTCCGCAGAACTTACTCAGCCCCGATCCTGAAATGCATCGGCCCGGAAGAATCTGAGTACTGCTTGAGGGAAGTACACGAAGGAATTTTCGGAGACCACATGTCGGCCAAAAGCTTAGCCTACAAGATCATCAGACAGGGATACTATTGGCCGACTATCCACCAGGACGCTATGGAGTTCGTGAAAAAATGCAAGAACTGTCAGCTGTTCAGCAATGTACCCCGGGTAAGCCCTGTCCTACCCTCTTCGGTTCTGTCCCCAATCCCTTTTGCTGTTTGGGGGATAGACATCATGGGACCCTTTCCCCGGGCCAAAGGAGACCTTAGATACCTACTTGTCTCCATTGATTATATGACCAAGTGGGTCGAGGCCAAAGCGATGCGGACAATCAATCAATAGGATGTCATCCGGTTCATGGAGAACATCCTGATGAGGTTCGGACTACCAAGAGTCCTGGTCTCAGACAATGGACCCCAGTTCATAGGGTCAGATTTCGAGAATTACCTGACCGAAAGAGGCATCAAGCATAAAAAATCATCAGTCGCCTACCCTCAAGGTAATGGCCAGGTAGAAGTTACCAACCGGATCCTCCTGAGAGGAATTGAAAAAAGGCTAGAAGAAAGCAAGAGCAAATGGCTAGAAGAATTACCACATGTTCTTTGGTCATACCGAACCAGTCCCCGGACAAGCACCGGAGAAACTCCCTTCAAGTTGGCCTATGGAACAGAGGCAATGCTCCCAATCGAAGTCGGGTCACCTTCCCATAGAGCAATCAACTTTGATGAAATTGCAAATGAAGAGGGGCTCCGGGTCAACCTGGATCTAGCAGATGAAGTTCGAGACCAGGCAATCGCTAGGATGGAAAAATACAAGGAAAAGATCCGGGATCACTTCAGCAAAAAATCCCGGGTTATGAATTTCCAAGCAGGGGACCTGGTCCTACGGGACACCGAAGCCTCAGATCCAACCAACACAGGCAAGTTGATGCCAAAGTGGGAAGGCCCTTACAGGGTCAAAGAAGTTCTAAGGCCGGGTACCTACAAGCTCGAACACATGGACGGATCCGAAGTATCAAACACTTGGCATGGTCTCAGGTTGAGGAAGTTCTACCAATAGAGCGATGGAGAAGAAAGGATCCTGGAAAACAGCTACATATTCCTAAAAGCAATCATGTACTTTTGATCATTCTCAGAGCTATGTAATCGTTTTAATATCAATGAAGCCTTTTGCTGTTGATGAATCTATATTATTATTTACTTAGAAAATTTCTAAGGCAATCAAGCAATATCAGCACACAACCCGGGCATGATTTACCCGGATCCACCATACAATCATTTGACTTGGAAAATTTCTAAGTACAAAAGCTAAAAGAAACAAGCAATCCGGGCATGATCTACCCGGATCAACCATACAATCATTTGACTTGGAAAATTTCTAAGTACAAAAGCTAAAAGAAACAAGCAATCCAGGCATGATCTACCCGAATCCACCATACAATCATTTGACTTGGAGAATTCCTAAGTACAAAAGCTAAAAGAAACAAGCAATCCGGGCATGATCTACCCGGATCCACCATACAATCATTTGACTTGGAAAATTCCCAAGTACAAAAGCTAAAAGGAACAAGCAATCCGGGCATGATCTACCCGGACCCACCATACAATCATTTGACTTGGAAAACTCCTAAGTACAAAAGCTAAAAGATACAAGCGATCCGGGCATGATCTACCCCGATCCACCATACAATCATTAAACTTGGAAAAATATTCTATAAAAGCTAAAAAAGCATACAATCCGGACGTGATCTACCCGAATCCCTCCATGCAATCGTCTATTTGGAAAAAAATTTCTAAGTCCAAAATTGTCCTAGAAGCAATCAACCCGGGGTATACTCTACCCGGGTACACCTGTATTATCTCTACTTAGAAAAATGGTAGAGTGCAAAATTGTCCTAAAAGCAATCAACCCGGGGTATACTCTACCCGGGTACACCTGTATTATCTCTGTTTAGAAAAATTTCTAAGTGCAAAATTGTCCTAAAAGCAATCAACCCGGGGTATACTCTACCCGGGTACACCTGTACTATCTCTACTTAGAAAAAGTTTCTAAGAACAAAATTGTGCTAAAGCAATCAATCTGGGCAAGAAATATGCTAAGCAGATAGAAACATTCGCAAGTAAAAGATACAAGGAGATATTTGACGAAAAGCAACAAAAAGAACATCCATAAACCCGGGTCTACATAGACCCCGGACAAATATCCAAATTCCAAGAACAAGCTTAGAGTTACAAAAAATCATTTTATAAGTAATCAAAGATCAAGGAGGAAGTAATCAGGTAGCAGGGGGAAGGTTGTTTGTCTGGAGAGCCGCATCAACGGAAGCAACCGGGTTAGCTGGGGCGATGAAGCTCGGAGAAGAACCCTCAAAGGGTTTGGGTTCACCCTTGCCAGCAGAAACATCATCCTTGGCCTGAATATAAAGATTGATAAAGCTGTTCAAATCGGCCGCCGGGTCCGTTTTGATGTGCCTCTCGGCAACAGTCCAGCAACGAACAACCTCCGCGGCGGCGGCCTTGGCCAGGTCACCCTTATACTCTTCAGATTTTTTAAAATCAGCGATCACAGCTGCAGGCTCTTGTCGATCCTCAAGCTATTTCTTCAAACCCTCGATCTCTCTCTCCAACCCGGACACCCTTTTCTCAGCATCTCCTGCTCAAGTCTCAGCCTCCTCCAGCTTCCGCTTCCACTCAACTTCCATCCGGGTCTCGGCCTCTTTCACCCTTCGGTCCAACTCGGACTCCAGTTTCTCCTTAGCAGACCTCTCCAGAGCCAGGTTAGATTCAGCTTTCCGGGTCCTTTCTCCACAAGCATCAGCAGTATCCCTCTCTGACTTTATTACATCAAAAGCCATGGTATCGAACCCGGCCAACCGAGCCCCCAGCTGCAAACCCGGATCCACAAAATTGACAATTTAAACGACGGAGCATTAACTTAGAAAGAAAACAAAAGAAGGATGAAAGCCAAACCGCATTTACCTGGCCCCAGAGACTCCCGATCTCCCTGAAGGTGTTCACCAACCCGGTGTCGTCCATCTTCACCCAGTCTTCATCAGTGGGAATCCCGGACATCAATTTGATTATTTCCCTAGCCGAATACTTCCCGGCGCCAAGGACAACCCGGGCACCTTCTCCCTCATCCGCGTCCTCACTCTCATCTGAGTCGGATTCCACCATGATCTCCTTTCCTCGACCAACTTTGGGGGCCTTGGCAGGAGCCTTTTGCTCCGAAAGCTGTTTCCTTTTCCTCCCCCGGGTCACCAACTCCGGGCTACCAATCTCCAGAATCTCCTCAGCCACCCCGGGAGTAACCTTCTCGACCGCAGCACTAGACTCCCCACCAGTCACCTCTTGTCGAGAGGATCCGGACTCATCATTCTTCCCAGCCCCGGTCTTAGGTTTTGGCGTAGGCTTGGGAATCGAATGGACTCCCCCCAGGTTCCTCAGAGCGGCGGCAAAATGCTCATTAGCCATACTTTTCCACAAGTCCTTGTTAAAATAAGGCAAACCTGCAGACAAACAATACCCGGGTCACACCACAGTTGAGGAAAAGAAACATATGTACAAAGACAACAGCAGACAACCCGGATTAAAGCAAACAAGCAAAGGAAAAAATACAAGTACAAAGACAACAGCAGACAACCCGGATTAAAGCAAACAAGCAAAGGAAAAAATACAAGTACAAAGACAAAAGCAGACAACCCGGATTATACTTACATCCCCATTCGTGCAATTTATCAAATTGCATGAAGGTGTCCCGAGTCATTTGCTGCCCGAGGCACCCACAAAACTTCATCAACTGGTCTCGGAACTTCCCCGACGCACCCGGGGCCCCAAAATTGGTCCTAACCAGCTTATCGTCTGTAACGAGATAGGGCATGTAATGGACATCCAGACCCTTCAACATTAGAACCTCGTAATTCCAGTTCTTCAGAGAAGACTGGAGCATCACCAGTTTAAGGAACCCGGGTCCCAAACCACACTCTTTCGACCGGAATCGAAGCTCATATAACGGCCTTTCCCCGGACTTCTTAAATTGGAAAAGCATATGGAATAGCTTGAAGGTAGGCTGATACCCCATTTTATTACAAGCGCATAGAAACCAAGTCATCCACTTGATTGCGTTCGGAGTGATCTGCATCGGAGAACATTTGTATTCATATTTGCAAAGGTGACGGAAGAATAGATGCCACCTCGGGTTCCACCCAGACCTCAAGTGCTCCATCCATACCGGAACAAATCCATCAGCCGGCCGGTGATAAATCCTTTCCCCAGGCTCGGGCCATCTCCACTCGATTGTATCCGGTAGCTGGAACGCAACCCGGATCAACTTATCCTGGACCTTCCATGGCAGTTCCCGGAACGAGTTCTTGACAGGATACGGAGCCCGGGCAACCGAATAAGTCTTAAACCGCTCATCGAACTCTTCTTTGTTGTAAGGACCTAGAGGTCCTCCTGGATGCTTAAATTTGTAAAAAGACGATATTCCTCGGTAAAACTCCCTCTCATCCGCCAGAGGCGCCTTGGTGATAAAGTAAGATTTTGTATCCATCCACAGGGCTTCCGGGGTCATGATCACTTGCTTCCCCTCGGCCTGAGACACCTTCTGGAACTCGGACACGACCCCAGATGCGGCTGCTTCCCTCTCAGCCATCTTTTCACGAGCCCGGTCTGCTAGTGATTGACGCTCGTCAAGATCACTATCGCTCGAATATTGTCCGGGCACACCAGAAAAAGCAACAATATCTCTCTTGGCCCTCTTATGGATCCGGACCATGGACCTAGAGGAAAAGAAGAGCCCGGGTCAGTTCAAAATTTAACCAATTTTATTACAAGTTTTATATTGGTCCGGATCCTGTCCTAAATCTATGTGAGGAACAATAAGTTGGGAAATCGCGAGAATGTAACTATGACTATCCGGATACATCATTCTGTAAAACCAACCCGAAGCCTCCCACTGCTAAACCTACCCAGGACATCTACCTGGGTCCCATTTTCAAATCTACGTGGGGAGAAGACTACTAGCTACTGAAATGACACCCGGGTAGCTACTGAAATAACACTCGGGTCCCGAGCCTAAAAACACAATACCACGAAAAGGTCTACGAGTGCCAAGAAAACAGAAGATCTCTACCCGAATACTCCCCATACCCACATAAAAAAACCATCAGACTACCTACCCAACCCGGGTAAGAAATCCCTACCCGGGTTCAGTCAAATCCCCAAGAATCCCAATAGCCACAAACAGTTCCTAAATCATTTCAAACCAAAATCATAAATCAAACTTCAAACCCTAACCTACCCAACCCGGGCAGGAAATCCTTACCCGGGTTCAAGCAAAACCCCAAGAATCCCAATAGCCACAAACAGTTTCTAAATTATTTCAAACCAAAATCATAAATCAAACTTCAAACCCTAACCGCTATACACATATACACACATATATCCCATCAAGAACATTCAACAAAACCCAGATCTTCAAACCAAAAACAATCAAACAAAAAGCCATTCGAAACCTAAAATCCACGTTTACACAACCATCAATCATCATATCTAAACAGTAAACACCCAAAATCCACATATATATACACCAAATCGAGGCACAAGAATCAACGAAAACAAGAAGCATGTAGTTCATTACTTCCAACGAAATCAAAAGCAAGTATGAAAAACAACAAGGAAAAGTTTGAGCTCTTGCCGGTTTTGAAGAGCACGGAAGAAGTAAAGCAGCGATCGGTAAAAGCTCCGGCGAAGAGCAACGCACGAACAGGCACCAAGAAGCAGTTCTTTGGAAAAGGAGTGAAGGAAGCGAAAATGAAAGTAAAAGATAAAAAATGGGGGATGCCTCCGTACTTATAGTCCCATCACTATCCACGTGGCACCCCTCTATTGGACAATCAACCGTTATTACAACAGTAATTATTAAACCCCTCAAAAGGCGCGATGGCCCAAATTTCGAAAACGGGCAGCTGTGAAACCTTTTCAAATTACAAGAGACTCCAAACGGTTCAGATGCCACAGACCCGGGCACTAAAAACCGAACAAGCACCAACCGACTCGGGGAAAGCGTCATAAAACAGAAGCAAACAATCTCACCTCTTACCCGACCTTACCCGGGTAAGAGAACAAAAGCAAACAATCTCACCTCTTACCCGACCTTACCCGGGTAAGGGAGCAAAAGCAAACAATCCCAACTCTCACCCAACCTTACCCGGATGGGGGAGCAAAAGCAAACAAACTCACCTCTTACCCGACCTTACCCGGGTAGGGGAGCAAAAGCAAACAATCTCACCTCTTATCCGACCTTACCCGGATAGGGGAGCAAAAGCAAACAATCTCACCTCTTACCCGCCCTTACCCGGGCAGGGGGGCAAGAACAAAAATGCCCATCCAATACCCGGGTCAACCAGAGCATTCTACTCCCTCACATAGAGAATCTATGTAAGGGAGTGGGGGGCAAATGATAGGATATAATCCGGATAAGGAGGACCCAGGTCCTCCCAAGGGACTTCTACCCCGGATAGCCATCAGCCCTGCCAGATAACCCCTAGGCCAAACAGAATAACGCAACCCGGACAGGATACCTTACCCGGGTACAGTAAAACCTACTATTTGCCCGGGTACATATGTACCAGCCGACACTTGCTGCACAAGTCACAGACTGACACCATGAAGACAAAACATAACGGTCAACTACTGGCGATAGAGACAAGCCAGGGAACATTCCAAAATACTACTCCTACGCTGACACCTGGACACGTGTAGGGGATCAAACCCCTACACGTGTAGGACCAGGATCCAGGTACGCACCCTTGAACCCTAATCCTTGGCCTATAAATAGACCAAGGATCAAGAGTTTAAGGGTTACTTCACTCTCTACACTCACATTACACACACACTTGTGCACTCAGTTAAAATACAAACACACAGCCACCATACAGCCATCACACAGCCACCATACACCACCTTCACCCACCACATATAGATAACTTATTTCCAGTTCATCTATTCCGATACCTGCACTCATTCTCACGCCGGAGGCGCCGCGGGGCTCAAACCCCCCTCCGGTGTTGTTTTGTAGACACCCATCCAGCAGCTACACCGCAAGACACCAGTGCACGGCGGAGGAGCTACCGGAACGGGATCTGGAGTTATCAATATACATTGTTAAATAACTTACAATTATGTGAATTGCAGAGCGAACCAACAAAATTGTACATCCAGTTAACTTGTACTTGAAGAGAACTCCAGGTACCAGTGGCATTTTTCATTACTGGCAATGCTGTAGAACCACCAACTGCAAAGTTTACACCATGGCTAAAATTTGCCTTGAAATTCAGATACGGATTGAGAAAGGGGATACCAGCTGCAGATTCTGTTTAATAAAGAAACATCTTATAAGAACTCCCTTGCTAAATCGAGTTTTTGGAGGAAGGGACATATATTAAAAAAATGTACATTTCTTAACATTCCACATGCAAATTATTATTGGTTAACACTTATGGCTTATGAGGAGTACATTTAAGTTCATACCAATGTAATCAATCGTGAGTAGTCCGTCAGAACAACGGCCAGTAGGCTCCTTACGAAAGCTCTGGCCATAAGGATGCATATTGCAAGCGTCTAATGGATTCTCTATCCTACGGTTTCCAGTGTCCGATTTGGAGGCTCCAAATTGATAGATTTTATCAATGTTACAGCTCTTCAGTAAACTAATCAACTACTCCTTTATTCCTGAGTTTTTTTTACTGTTTGAAAGTTTGGAACATGGGGCATTAAGTCTTTTGGTTCCTACTTGCTCTTATTTACCCCTTGCCATTGTATGTGGCACATTTGTAGCCACACATTCCTTTTTAAATTATTAAAACCAAGCAAGTGGAGTGTAGAAAGTATGTGGGTGGGTCCTCTTTGTACTTCATAGTTCAATTTTTTTTACGTACTAAACTCTTGATTGGCTCCATGCAAGCATGCATGGTTTATTGATTTGCTTTCTTTGTTATTTTATTATCGCTATATACATGCATTTCATCATATTAGTAAATCTGAGTTCGTGTAATTTATTTGTAATTTATTTGTAATTGGTGGGTTATCATATTTAAAGTTAAGACACGAAGTTATTGTAATTTACGTTTCACAATATATTTATAGTTTGAAGAAAAATATAAACTAAGAAATAAACTCAGGAAACAATAAACTAAGAAAAATATAAACAATAAAACCTTATTTTTTAATATACATTCATGTTAAAAACTATAAATAATAAACCCTCATTGATGAAGATATATAAAAATAAATTGCATAACCACAGGAAACGTAACTCTTCTGGATGTCATAGCTGAAGAAATGGAGTTGGTCTTCAAATCATTATGTGCTTCAGAAATGGCATTTGTATTCATATGACCATTACCCTGACATAATATTCATAAACTGGAACAGAGTATAGGGAATAAAGCACATAAATTCGTGTTTTAATACAAAGGTAGAAATATTCATCAAAGATTAAAATACTCAAATCACCTCATCAGGAGGTAACACTCGAATCTTGAATTGGTCATAAGATTGTATTGGGCATTCGAACACACTAATATTGCCAACAATCAACGCCAAATCATCACGCATTTTACGCCACCCATCTTCGATTGTCGCACAGTGGTAATCATCCCTTTTGCGAATTAGAAGCCTCCAACATGTCAATTCTGAATATATAATGATGCACTGGAAGTTATCCCACTCATCAAATAAGTCCTTATAATCCTTGGGTATATCCTGCCGAAAATGAAAACCATAAACAGATATAATCGCCAACACAAGCACACCAAAACTGATTAGAAAAATAAAATCATAGTTCATCAACACTTACAACCACGAAGCAGTCATCCAACATATGTTTAGTCTCCACGGTGATTTGAAAATATGTTCCCAGTAGGGGATAAGAACCAGTTGAATCTATAAAGATCAATAGAGTAGCAAAGCCATTGAAATAAGTTTAGTTAACAATCAGTCAAAGTCTACATAGGCCAAAAATATTTTCACAAGAATGTAATCAATTAAGTTACCCATGCAAAGTGGTGTTCCTGGGAAGACAATTTCATTACACTGTGAATCAAAAGCAGTTATGAAAACTTCTTTAGTACCGTTGTAGGTAAATAGAAAACCACGTACGTCAAGAACAGTATGCCCTCCTAATATCTCAAACATTGAATTGAAACCACTGAAGCGACAAGTTTGGGATTTGTATGTGCCAATAAACTTCTTCCCATTTCTCAAAACATATGTAATACGCTTTGGTAAAGCAAATCCACAACGATTAATGAATGCCGCAGGAGGATCCTAAAAAAAAGTAAAAAATTGTATTTCATAAACCATTTTCAACAACAATAAAACCCTGTTGCTCATAATCCATTTTCAACAATAAGTACTCAGTAAAAAAGAAGCGTACCACGTCATCAAAAATTCCTGAACCCGCAGGACGAAAAATGATAAACCTCCATCCAGCGTCATACAGGGTAACTACAATAGCAACAAAATTTATACATACAGTCAATGTAATATTAAGTAAATTAGTGGAAAATAGGAGGCATTCGTATAATAACCTATTCCAGATGAGCGGTGTTGTAGACAATGTAGTTTATCTGGGTAGTTAATTTCTGAACCATTTCGACCTATTATGTAAACGTTGAACTTAAAGCGTCCAAAGTACTCAAACAACAAGATCTCACCCCCTTCCAGCTCGAGGTCTTTAAAAAACCACAGAACCCCCTTTAACTCACACTTTACTACATCAAATTGAACAGGAAGAATATACCCATTACGCAATTTCAGTTCCATAGATTCATGTAGTACATCGCTGTATTTCGAGCAGAACTGGGTGGGGAGTTTCTGTACCATATTTGTTCATCGAATTCATATGAAAAAAATGTTGACAGCAATTCGACCAAGGTCATCTTCTACGGCGAAATGGCGGAATCTTTTGAGCAAGCTGTCCATGATGTAGTGCAGCATCCAGTGATCGTCATCATCTCGAGCTGTAAAGTTCAGTGTTTGACAGGTACTATATTTTTGATATATGTTAAAAATTTGTAATTGCTTCACAAAAGTTCGTTACAATTATATTGTAGATGAACCGAAGTTAACAAACTGCCAAGAAACAAGTTTTTTCATAAATCTAGATCACGAAGCTGTTGCAAATCTGAGGGAATGAATAAGGTTGGATATTGAACCCATTGAATTATGTTTGAGTATATAAATATTATGTTGTAAATCAAGTGAAAGAACTAGCTTTTTGTACAGATTTGCAGATTAAAAGTGACAAAATCACTGAGGCTCTGGAAATTGCATGTGACTGGTTGATGCTACTGTTTTCAATGAATGTTAGTATGAACTTGCCTTTTATATCAGTTCAGAGGATATTGCCATTAATTTGATGTTTTAGAGTAATTTATGCAATTATGTGTTCAGCATTATGGGAAGTTGTATGAATTGTTTAACACGTTTTTGTAGCCTTGACAAATGGCATTCTATCAGAATCATCAGAACAAATGTTAAGCTTGGGGCATAAAGAGCAGGAAATAGAAACAGAACCACTCATGATTCAGGATGTAATTAAAACTTAAGAAGAACTGGTTTCACCATCTCAACTCGAAAATGATTGAAACATTCATTAATCCATCTGAAAACACAACGATCCCCAACATTAAGGTGTAGAGCATTGTGGAACTGAATTGTTGTTTGTCTGCAAGTGGTATGAAATGTTGTTGGGACTTTTCAACCATATTTTGGTGTTTTGTATTAACAACTATTGATTTATGATTTAACTGCAAAAATTTAACTGCTAAAATTGCAAACAAAACACATACAACAAATTAAACTGAATAAAAGATCAATCCACATGACAAATTCATAACAAAATAAGGGCATTAAACAACCAATTACATACCATGAAAAAGCTATGTTCATGCAAACTTCATTCAGACTCATCTGAGTCGGAAGAATCAATTCCCGGAATAAACCTGTAGAGAACACTCCTATATTGATTTACTTTCTTTCGATGTTGTGTTTTGTTGTTTGCAAGAATATTAACTTGATCCTTCAGTTCTTCATACTTATTCTTCCACGCCTCAACACTTTCATTAAACTTACTAATCAGAGTCTGCACTGCTTTATTTGTTCTATCAGTATGTCTGTTTAGAGAACTTTCAAAATCATCAAGTAATCTATCGGTACTCTTCGAATAGCTTAATGGTAAACTTTGAAACGAAGATGAAATTTCTCCAATTTTAGGTTTCTTCTTTTCTTCAACAATATCAGCAATAGACCTGCGATTTTCCACGTGTCAAGATACGTTATCAGATATTTATTACTAAACAAAAATTCTTCAAAAAACATATTAAATTACCCATATCTTTCGTTGATTAAAACTGCTTGGTTAATCAAGTTGGTTTGACGCTTCTCCATATTTTGGAAGATAGAACAGAATTCTTCAGTTGCTGTTTCCACTTCTGTTACAAAAGCATCTGAAGCAATAACCAGATTATAAATTTCATCCACAACGTTGTTCTTCATGTCCTGGAATCTTTTCCTCTTTGTGTTAGGGTTATACTGAAATATTCATTTGAAGTATATAACAATTATTTGAGAATCTTGAATGCATGTTTTCACATTGTCTGTATATTATATATTGTAGACAATCTAGTATCAAATGGGATAGCAGAAGATTAACTTGTCAGACTCCTTATATAATATAATAAGGGTTCACAGTCGAGGTGGTGTTAGACAAACCACTGGAACGGCTGAAGTATTATTTGGAAATAGTTTATCTTGACTATTGAATAATACTTATATACTTTGTGTATATTGAACGGGATCAAAATAGTAGAATAATTGTTTCTTTAATTCTGACAATAAAGAACTAAGATTCTATGATGTTATTAATGCTTAAGTTCTTAATCCGGATATAGTGATTGACACTTGTATTTAATGCACATGCCTTGACTCATAAATTAAGTAATTTATTTTAAATTACGAATTTATGTATTGGGCAATGACATTATATACAGAGTGGAATATTTACTATAGAAGGAAACAGTGTCCGAAAAATATATTCGGGTGATGATGTCCTCTTGAAAGCTCATAAAGATAATTATGCTTTAGTCCTGCAGGCAGATTTGTTCTTGCATAATTATAAGGTTGAGTGGATGATCAAGGATAAAAGATATTAATTAAATTAATTGTCAGAAATTAATTTAATTAATGGACATGCGATATCTTAAACATGGGGAATTTATAAGCAATTAATATGGGAGCCGAATTAAATAATTAATTTACGGAATTAGGAAAGGTAGTGCAAATATTAGTTCTTTAGTGGATAGAATTAATATTTAATGACATTGGGCCTGGCCCGGAATGTCATTGGAAGGCATGACCTAATGGTCCATGATCCCTACTGTAGCCTATATATATTCTCGTTCTCCTAAAGCTGAAAGATACACCAAAACGAATTTATCCTAGAGTTTGAGAGAGGCAGACGTTTTTCTCAAGGAGACAGCTAGGGTTTTGGGTTTTCGGAGCTTTAAGGAGAGGCACACCTTGGGAGATCGAAGGCCACACTTCGTCCAAGGAGAATCAAGGAATACAGTAGAAGACGTGGATTTGAATCGCTTGCGCCGTAGCGATCAAGGTTAATATTCTGTTCGAACTTTGAATCAGTATCATAAAACGCAGGGCCAAGGTCCGATTGTTCCAACAATGGCATCAGAGCCAGGTTGCGGTTTTGCGTTTTATGATATGTAGTCCATGTCATGATTATATATATGCATGTATATTGTGATTCTGTGATGCAGGTCGTTGTCCACTATTATGGCCGTGTTTTAATTATTCTGTTATGTTTGGATTCCACGTGGTTTATCGTGGCTGTTGTAAATCACGAGGGTTGATCGTGATAGTTTTGATCTTGTAATTCAATTTGTAATTGTTTTAGATGATGATCTGATGTAATAGAATAGGCTGGTTCGTCTGTACAATTAGTATGTAATTGTTTGATCAACGGGGCTGCAAGAAACAAGGATCTTCCGCTGCTGCAATTAGGGTTTCGGGGGTGCTGCACTGTTTTGGGCGTAACTTTTGCATACGATGTCCGATTTGGGCGAATGAGCACTTTTCGGTGACGGAAGAACGAGACGAAGCTAGCCACAACCCGGGGAACTCAGGTTGAGGTGATTTCGAAGGTGTTTTTTGGGATTTTTCGAGGCATTCTGAGGCCGTTTAGGCCTCCAAACGGGCTCTCGAAGTTTTCTGGAAGCTGATTTCGAAGCTGATTTTTCCGGGGCCATAATAGTGGATGTGTTTTATTATGATTATTGATTATTGTTATTATGTGTTTCTTGTTTGTGTTGTTATGCCATGTGATACTAACCCTTCGCATGCTAGAATGACATGGACATAGGGATGTTTTCCATTAATGCTTTAATCATGTTAGTATGCTGTCATGTTATGTGTTCTTTGTGTTGCTATGATCATGATAGTATGCATGTGGACTTCGAAGAACTAACATAGGGCGATGCATCTAGATTAAAATCCTCAAAGTAAATTCTAAGTGGGAGAGGGAGTTAATATGATATTAAATCCCATGGTCTCCATCATTGTTTGTATGTAATTTAACATAAAGACGAATATAAATTATGTATACGTCACCCATCGTGGCATGTAATTTATGGTGTCTAGAATGTTATAGATATTACTGGAACAAACTTCTGAAATTAATACGAATAGATACGAATTTTCTTTATCTCTGATTTGGGGCGATTTCTAAGGCTTATGGGTATTAAGTGAGACCGATGTGACTCCTCCACTGCCTAGAAGTCAAACCAGACACGAATATTGAATTGAAGTATTCTATTCGAGAAATATTGGAAGGTATACATGCCGCCCATCGTGGCGTACCAAGTTCCATAGGTTTCGGGTAAAAAGATTTGATGATGGTATACACTTAATTTGATTACTTAATATTAAATTTGACTTCTTTCATAATATCAATCCATAAAGAGGTGAGATTTGGTCGATGACAGTACATCCATAACTAAAATTCGACATTAGAAGACGCTTTTTGCCATTACGTAATAGAAGAAGTAATGTTCAAATGTGTTTACTTTTCAGAAATATTATTAACCAAAATCAGTCTTTAGTATGACATTAATTTTTTTTATATTCTATAAATGTAAAATTCAGGACTAAATTAAAACCCGAAAAGATCATAAAGTTGAATAAACTGGATTTTTTGTATTTGTTTTGAACAGATTTTTTTAAAAAGGTGATTTTGAAAAGGGTTTCGAAACCAAAATATTATAGCGCACCGGCCCAGTTCATATTACTGAAGCCTAAAACTTGATTCAAAAGCCCAATCCAAAACAGAACAAAAGAGTACTGAAGAAGCCGAAGCAAACATATGTGGCAAATTAGGGTTCTACAGACAGAGAATGGAGGACTCAAACAGAAACAGAGATTCGATGATGCCCATGTAAGATCAGGTTCTTCTTTCCACTTATATTGTCAATACTTTAGTGAACAACCTCAATTTATTCGTTTCGGGTAATTCCAAGGAGAAGAGGGAGACGCAGTCGAAAACAAACAAAAGAAGAATGTTCGCAGTGTAAGATAATCTAGAACTTTATTATTATTGTTGTATTGGCTTCTAATCAATATTGCGTTGTTGATTAATTACAAGCCCAAGTATCCGACACCGCCGCCGCCATCTCGAAACAAAAAAAGATTCAGGGTTATGTAAGATGATCAATTATTTTGGACTATCGAAAATATTATTTTCTCAACAAAGATGAGTTACAAACTTTGACTATATTTGCAGGGAGAGCAACGAACAATTATCCCAATCAGCAAGCAGAAGTGAGTCCGAAGCTTCTGAGTACAGAGAGGAAAAAAAGAAAGCAAGGAAAAAACCGAAGTTGGAGAAGAGGATGAAAAAATTAAACAAGAAAATTGGGAAACTGACTTTTGCAGTTGAAAAACTAACACATGTCTTCAGCTTGAGTAAGTTTGACATGTTCAAGTAATTAACAATTTCAGAAATAGGTTTTGGATATTTTCATCTCCTACTTTTATATGTTAATATTTGCTGGTGACAATTTATTTGGTTTGCTGAATATATGTTTTTAATAGTAGTAATGTATGTTTTTATGGAAAATGTTAAGCATCCATGAAAGAGGAAAAAGTAAGAAGTTGAGCTAATGTTGAAAGTTTGAGGTTCTGATGAATAAAACATTTTGCTAAGACTGATGATGAATAAAGAGGAACAGTACAATTACAGAGTTAGGGTAGTTCAACGAAACAAAATAAACCAAAGTACAAAATATAGGTAATGGTTTAAGCTTAGATCATGCAAGATCAGGAAATACAAACAAAACCATTTAGGCATAGAAAGCATTTAAGAATTCAGAAGAACTGGTTTGACAATTTCTACTCGAAAATGATTGTAAGATTCATTAATCCACCTGAAAAAACAACGATCCCCAACATTAAGCTGGAGAGCATTGCGAAAATGAATCCATCCACCATGAATAGTTGTTCGCTTGCATTCACTGTTAGGTCCTGGAACGATTGTAGAAGGGGGGGTTGAATACAATCGTCACTAAAAATAATCGCGGCGGAATAAATCTGATTGGAATGTAACTTGTTAATCAGATTAAGATTAATTAATATAACAATGTTTTAAGTCGTTATATAATTAATATGGTTCGTTTTAATGTCCACTAGTTCGTAGAATAAATTTCACAGAAAGTATTCTAACTCGGTGGAACAAAACAACCGAATGATCAAAGCACAGTAAACTGTGGTTTTAACGAATAGCAAGTTTAGCACAACTTGAAAGCTTACAAGCACTTTGAACAAGAACAAATGAATGGGGGGAGGCCATATTTATAGGCAAATCCCATGAACTAGGCAAGACAATGGTGCAAAGACAATCTAGTGGTGGCTAAGACAATTTAGCACTTTGTCTTGCCAAAACAAGCAAGGCAAGACAACTTAAGCTAAGGCAAGACAATGAAATGGGAAGGTAAGACAATCTAATGAGAAGGTAAGACAATCTCAAGGATTGTCTTTCCTTCTGTTGGAAGGAAAAGGAAGAGGTAAGACAATCATTGTTATTGTCTTACCTTGTTGATTTAACAAGACAAAGCCTTGGATTGTCTTTCCTTTTGATTAAACATTTAGACAATCCTTTAGATTGTCTTTCCTTGTAGTTTTCCAAGTAGACAATCAAATAGATTGTCTTTCCTTGTGTTTTACAAGTAGACAATCCATTTTCCCTTTAATTAATTAACCAATTAATATTCACTTAATTATTTTAAATGCATAAATTCATAAATTAAATTAATTCGAGATAGAATTAATTTAATAAATAAATTACACATCCAATATAATTATTTTGAGAAGTGAAATAAATAATTAGATAATCAATTATCCCTTTTCTTCTTCTTCAGAGTCTTCAGTCTTCTGTAAACAATTAAGATCTTCGACTTGAATGAACGGCCACTTTCTTTTGACGTAGAATATTTAATCTGATGAGCTGATACACAAATGTACTGTCTGGTTCATCTGTAACTAGCTCAATGTTCGCAAAAATCTACACGCAAGCGCACGTGATCACAAGTAATATATTAAGTTCGATCCCACAGAGACTGGTGAATTAAGAATACGCACCTATGCAACAATGTATGATCAATTTTCACTGCCAAGACAATTAACAAGGATGGTTTCTTTTATACTAATAACTAAAATTACTAATAAAATTCAGAATAGGAAAACACATGGGATTCTAACTTCATTATCGAATTCATCTAGAATTGAAATTACTGATTAACATGCGACTGTTGATCCTAATCAGACAACACGAAAGTAATACATGCCAACTCTCGTTGCACACATATCATACCAATCAAAATCCACAATTAAGATAGAAATCTCATGGACACCAACAAAGCTCAGACCCTATATCTCTATAGCGGTAGTGTAAGCAGAGAGGTTTAATAGCAAGTCGTCTATCGTGATTACACAGGGTGATAAAAATAGTTCAAGTCTACCACAAATTATGTTTCATTCACATAATCCTATGTTTACATGGCATAGTTCTAAATTCAATCATCCACTCTCGCTTCAGAAAGAATTAACAAACAACTCAGAAGTTAGCTACGCTTCTAAGAAGAATAAGCACGGCTCATGCAAAGATATCAACGTACGTCACAAAATCAATCAAACAATCTCGTTACTAAACTACATCGATAAATCCATTAGAATCCCATGAAGGCGGTTAGTTCATAATCGAACTAATCGACATCATGGGTTCTAATGAAAACATGATAATTAACTACGAGAATTAAACGAAATAAAAATACTTGAATTAATAATAAAGAACACAACGTTACAGATTTGATGTTCACGATCTCGCTCGAAACTGTCACTTCCTCGCGAAGAACGATCCAATACAAAACCGATAATGTGCTTGATTACAAAAGAAAACTGATAAAACTATATTCTGATATTCTACGATAAAAAACTACTTCTTGGAGGCTAGGGTTTTACACATGAGAAAATAAAGTACATTGACCAAGTCAACCGGGCCTCGACCGCTGCAAAAATCCATCAGAAAAGCTTCAAAAATCGGCCCGGGACACTTCTGCTGGGCGCGGCCGCGCTAAACTAGCGCAGGCGCGCTAGTGGCAACAGTAGGTAGCGCGGGCGCGCTAGAGGTTAGCGCGGGCGCGCTACTGTCTGCCACTGGCAGCCCAATTCTTCGTTTTCAGCTCGTTCTCGCGTGCATGTCCTTCCTCGCTCTAGTACCACTTCCGTAGGTGATCACGGTTGCATTTAGCACATGCAACAAGCCCTTTAAACCCCTAGATAGCTCTAGTGGACGAGTGTGCTCTCGTGAGGGTTTGTAGAAGATATACCCACAAAATCCCAAGTCGCGATGAATCCACAATTCTCTATTCTTGCAAATAATGCACCAAAAACAACCTAAAATGATAGAAAATCACTTCATCACCTCAACTCGTGACCTGCACAGAAAAACACTAAAAACACATCAAAAGACACTAATCACTTAAGTACAACCAACCAATTTAAGTGGAAATGAAGGCCTATAAATGTGTATAAATACCACTTATCACACCCCCAAACTTAAACTGATGCTTGTCCTTAAGCGTCAACGACACTATACAATAATACAATGCAATGCATGAATGCAACTACGTGATGAATGAGTGAACTATGAAGTAATTGCCTTGCCAATTATAATACCTCAGATTGTGCTAATGTTCTCGAATTTCATCTCTCTCGCTACTAAGTCAATTACTCTTCTATTTACAAGTGTGGAGTGCCAATGTGTGCAAGCATGCTCTTTTATTGAGACAAGACAAAAACTACTACTCCCACAGAATCCCCATCAAGAATCGTAAAAGTTTAAAACTAACACCCCGTCACTCAAGTCCAACTAAAAGCCAAGGTCCCAAAGAATGTCCACACCCTTCTATTTTATTCACTATTTTTTATTTTTTTTTCTTATTTTTTTTTATTGGTGATTAATTGCTCGGTCTAAGGTCAGAGCGCTTCGCAGTGTAAATGCGTTACGAACACCACAAGACTTCACACACCAATTATTCACTCTATTCTAGTGGTTTATTTAACTGTGCAATGGTTGAGATCCCTAAAGATTTATGCACTAGTACCCATGTAGCGAGTGTTGGGTCAACAATCCCAAACCACGAAGGGCTTGAGGTTGTTAGGCACAAAGTCCCCTCAGACTTAATTACTCGAGTACTAATGAGCTCAACCTAGTTAATTCTACCACTTATTTTTCTAGTGAATTTTATTTACTACTATTTCTTTTTTTTTTCTTTTTTTTTTTTATTTTTAGAAAGGTATATCTACTCCTCAGTTCCCCCAAACTTAAGATTTACAGACCTAAGCTGAAGGGTGCTCAATTCCATCCTAGAATTCATGGAATTTCGTTAAATCCTATCTCAAGAACATATGTGAAGTACAATTTCCAACACAAGCAATTTCCAAGTACTAACCTAGCATTGCAATTGAAACTACTAATCAAGAACTACGCACATAACTCATCATAGGCAATTAACTTGGCTTAACTTCATAATTCATGCAAATGCTCGTGATACTAACTACGACAATTACCACTAAACATGTAAAATAAAATAAAAAAATATGAGAAAAATAAAAAGAACATGAGAAAACATAGAAAACATGAGAAAAATAAAATAAACGACGTGAACTACATGAACTAACTAACACATGCAATAAAATATATAATATATGCTCTTCCTTAGATTACCACCCCCAAACTTAAAATTTTCAATGTCCCCATTGAAAGTGATAAAAAGGCTAGAGCACCCACATACCTACTCGGAGTCCGAGTCCTCCCCCTCCTCTGCTGGAGGTGAATCAGGTGGAGGATACTGCATCCCTGCTCCGAATACTGGCCACTGAACTGTGACCCCCTGTGCCTGGAAAGCACTACCAAGAGCCTGTGTCAAGTCAAAAGCAAACCTCTGGTGGATGTCATGCATGGTGTCCATCCGTCTCGCTAATCGGCGATAATGAACATCTCCCATAGGCTCGGAGCTCCTCTCCGTCTGTGAAGTACCAGCTCCGGAAGCTCTAGTACGCTCCCTCCTAATGAACTCTGGACGTCCCCCTGGCATCTCATCATATATATACCCGAGACCTCGAGGGTGGGGAACTCCTCCATCCCACTCCGTCATCCGACTGATCGCCGAATGATCAATAGGTGCTGCTGGCAACTGTAATTGCTCGTTGGCTGGCCAACGAACACCGCTTGATCGACAGAGCTTCGTAACAATTGTGCCATATGGAATAGCACAAGTGGTTCCTCCCTGTAAGAACCTAAGAATCCCCTGATGAATAACATGTCCCAGATCAATATACTTGCCCGAGACAATCCCAAAGAGCAGAATAGCTCTATCCACTGTCACCTCATGCCCATGTGAAGATGGCATGATGTTAGCACAGATGAAGGCGTTCCACGCCTTCGCATACCGGTTCAACGCGGCTGCAGGAAAAGAAACATGTGCCGGCAAAGGAGGTGCAGTCATCTTCCAATTCGTATCCGGCACACACATATCATACACCAACCGCTCAAGATCAACCAGATCATCATCAAACCGGCGTTTGGCACGCCCAATCCTCTCCACAACCCAATCTTCTTCATTACGGCGCTTGGCACGCCCCCCAATCACTCTACGGATCGCCTCCGCACTATAATCCACACGGATTCCTCGCACCACCGTGAACCCATCGCGATTCTCCTTGGCATTAGCATAAAACTCTCGAATAATAGCCAAGGGAACCGCCTCCGGAGCCTCGCAAAAAGACTCCCAACCCCGTTCTTGAATCATGTTCAAGAGCTCACCATCTTCCGCCGTGGGTAGGAATCCCCTCTCCTTAACTATCGACTTATTCATAAGCCGTTGAAACTCGGTTCGTGCACCATCGGAGGTGAACTCAACCTCACCCATCGAGGAGGAATCGCTAGATGTAGGGGCTTGGGTGCTTGGTCCTTGTGATCTTCGGGCTCTTTTGGGTGCCATTGATAGAGATTTAGAGTTGCAAGAGATTTGTGTGTAGTGGGTTTGAGAGATTTGGAGGTAGTTGTGTGGATTAATGTGTATATATAATTAGGGTTTATAGAATTATAATAGGAATTGGAGATGGGTTTTGTGTTTATATAAGGATTTGAGAGCTGAGTTAGGGTTATAGAGGATATTTTTCGGGCTAGGCATGCAAAATTAGGATTGTGGGCTTTTAAAAACGAAAAGAAAATATTTTTGGGAGAAAATTCGGACTCCTGGGCAGTCAGTAGCGCGGCCGCGCTAAGTGTAGCGCGGGCGCGCTGTTCACTTTAGCGCGGGCGCGCTGGACACTAGCGCGGGCGCGCTAGTGTCTGACACCCGGGGCTAAAATTTCTCGATTTTTGTGTTTTTGAGGTTTACAACGGTACAAAATGGTTCCAATGCGTGGGTTGCCTCCCACGAAGCGCTTGTTTAACGTCGTTAGCTCGACGTGAAGTCCAGAATTAATCCGATTCCGATTGAAGAATCGTGGTTTGTACCTCACGATTCACATTTCCGCCAAAGTAAGGCTTCAACCGTTGACCATTAACTTTAAATGATTCCTCCGGTGATTTGGCATAGATTTCTACCGCACCGTGGGGGAATACCGTCTTGACTGTAAACGGTCCCGACCAGCGTGACTTGAGTTTCCTTGGAAACAACTTCAACCGAGAGTTATACAATAGAACCAATTGTCCTACCACAAAAGATTTTTGTATCAACCGCTGATCATGCAATCTTTTCACCTTCTCTTTGTAGAGTTTGTTATTTTCATAAGCACGGAGGCGGAACTCCTCCAACTCATTGAGTTGAATCATGCGTTTCTCTCCAGCTAATTGTAAGTCGAAATTCAACTTCTTTAGTGCCCAATAAGCTTTATGTTCCAATTCTACTGGTAAGTGACAAGCTTTCCCAAACACTAACTGAAATGGAGAAGTACCCAATGGTGTTTTGTAAGCTGTTCGATAAGCCCAAGCAGCCTCGTCTAATCGCAAGGACCAGTCTTTCCTAGAAGGGTTAACCACCTTCTCTAATATGCGTTTGATCTCTCTGTTAGACACTTCAGCTTGACCATTCGTTTGAGGATGATAAGCAGTAGCAACCCGGTGATTGATATTATACCTCGTCATCAAGGTTGTGAATTTCCGATTGCAGAAATGAGAGCCTTCATCACTGATAATGACTCTAGGGACTCCGAAACGGGTAAATATTTGTTTTTGAAGAAATTGCAAGACCACCTTGGCATCATTTGTAGGTAAGGCTTTCACCTCCACCCATTTAGATACATAATCAACTGCTAATAGAATATACTGGTTGTTGCAAGACGAAACGAACGGTCCCATAAAGTCAATGCCCCAAACATCAAATATTTCGACTTCCAAAAGCATTTTAAGAGGCATTTCATTCCTCCTAGAAATATTACCTGTACGTTGACATCGATCGCACCCCAAAACAAACTGATGAGCATCCTTAAACAGAGTTGGCCAGTAAAAACCTGCTTGTAGTACTCTCTTTGCTGTCTTCTCTCCGCTATAATGGCCCCCATAACCAGTGGAATGGCACTCGCGCAAAACTCCCTCAACTTCATTATTAGGAATACACCGTCTGAGAATCTGATCGACTCCTTGTTTAAACAGAAAGGGTTCATCCCAAATATACCATTTCACATCGTGAAGGAATTTCTTGCGTTGAGCATAAGAGAATTCTGGAGGAACGACCTTACTTACCAGATAATTTACAATGTCAGCAAACCATGGCTCTTCTGCCTCAACTCCAAACAACTGTTCATCTGGGAAGAATTCATTAATGAGAGTGTTGTCGGTAGTTTGTTTGCTATGATCTTCTAGTCGGGATAAATGATCTGCTACCTGATTTTCTGTGCCCTTCCGATCTTTTATTTCTACATCAAACTCTTGGAGTAATAGAACCCAACGAATTAGCCTTGGTTTGGAATCCTTCTTTGAAATGAGATACCGAATGGCTGCATGATCAGTGTATACCACTACCTTTGTTCCAAGAAGATAAGACCTGAACTTCTCAAAGCTAAAGACAATAGCTAGAAGTTCTTTTTCAGTAGTAGTGTAGTTCAATTGTGCATCATTTAATGTTTTGTTGGCATAATAGATAACATGAAACACATTACTTGTACGCTGGCCTAGTACAGCTCCTACAGCATAATCACTGGCATCACACATTAATTCGAATGGTTTACTCCAATCAGGTGCAGTGATGATGGGTGCTGATGTCAACTTCTTTTTCAAAATTTCAAATGCTTCCAAGCACTCCTCATCAAATTTGAATGGAATGTCTTTCTCTAACAGATTGCAAAGAGGTTTGGAAATTTTTGAGAAGTCCTTGATGAACCAAGGAAGCTTCGGATGCCTTTAACTGAGAGTGGTGGAGGGAGATTTTTAATTGTTTCCACCTTCGCTTTATCAACTTCCAGTCCCTTGGCAGATACTTTATGTCCCAATATGATTCCTTCTTGCACCATGAAATGGCATTTTTCCCAATTGAGAATCAGATTAGTTTCCACACATCGCTTAAGAACCATTCTCAGATTCATGAGGCATTCGTCATAAGATGTTCCGAATACAGAAAAATCATCCATGAATACCTCCACATTGATGCCGATCATCTCTGAGAATATTGCCATCATGCACCTTTGAAAAGTGGCTGGTGCACCGCATAAGCCAAAAGGTTCTCTTCGGAATGCAAATGTACCATAAGTACATGTAAAGGTTGTCTTTTCTTGATCCTCCGGAGAAATAGCAATCTGATTATAGCCAGAATACCCATCCAACAGGCAATAGAATTCATGACCAGCCAACCTGTCAAGCATCTGATCAATAAAGGGCAGCGGGAAGTGATCCTTCCTTGTAGCTTTATTCAGCTTTCTGTAGTCCATGCAAATTCTCCAACCAGTGACAGTTCTAGTTGAGATGAGTTCCCCTTTTTCGTTGGCTACTACTGTCATGCCTCCTTTCTTAGGCACACATTGTACTGGACTCACCCATGAGCTATCTGAAATTGGATATATGATACCTGCATCGAGCCATTTAAGAATCTCTTTCTTTACAACCTCCTTCATGATAGGATTTAACCTTCTCTGTTGTTCCACTGAAGGTTTGCTTCCTTCTTCAATGAGGATTTTGTGTTGACAAAAGGATGGACTGATTCCCTTGATATCAGCTATAGTCCACCCAATGGCTGTTTTGAATTCCCTTAGCACCCTCAAAAGTTTTTCCTCTTCTTCACCTGACAGGTTAGCTGCAATAATAACAGGAAGAGTAGAACTTTCACCAAGAAAAGCATACCTCAAGTGATCCGGTAGCGGTTTAAGTTCAAGTTTAGGTGCTTCGATCACTGATGGTTGTAATGGTTTATGGTCTTCCTTTTGTTCCTCCAAGCCAAGAGATTCGACAGGTGGTTCAAAATTCCTTCGCCAAGGTGATGAGTTAAGATGATGGATTTCTTCCAATTCTGCTTCACTATCCAATTCCTCATCATTGGTAAGGATTGCTTCCAATACATCATCCTATAAAATCCGCTGGCTATTGGTTTCTGCCGTAGAATCAAGTACATCCATACTGAAACAAGATTCCTCATCAGTTGGTAATTTCATTGCATTGAATACGTTGAACGTGACCGTCTGGTCTTGTATTCTCATTGTAAGTTCCCCTTTTTGTACATCGATCAAAGTTTGCCCGGTGGCTAAAAAGGGTCTACCCAAGATTATAGGAATTCTCTTGTCTTCTTCAAAATCAAGAATCACGAAGTCGGCTGGAAATATTAATTTATCAACCTTGACTAGCACATCTTCAATTATACCCCTCGGATATGTGATCGATCAATCAGCTAATTGTAAAGACATGTTTGTCGGCTTGAGCTCTGGCAGGCCAAGTTGTGTGAAGATAGATAGCGGCATCAGATTGATGCTAGCTCCCAAGTCGCACAGACACTTATCGAAAGAGAACTTCCCAATAGTGCAAGGGATAGTAAAGCTTCCCGGGTCTTTAAGCTTCGGTGGTAATTTTTGTTGAAGCACAGCACTACATTCCTCCGTTAAAGCTACTGTCTCTAACTCCTCGAGCTTTAGCTTTTTTGAAAGAATACCCTTCATGAATTTAGCATAGCTAGGCATTTGCTCGAGTGCTTCTGCGAGCGGAATGTTGATGTGAAGCTTTTTGAAAACTTCAAGAAATTTTCCAAATTGTTTATCCAGCTGCTGTTTCTTTAACCTCCTACGAAACGGAGGTGGTGGATATGATGGCTTTGACACCGGAGCAGCTGTAGGGATAGCCCTATCCATTTCGACAGTAGGTGTTATGCCAATTGTATTCGAAGGAAGTTCTGCTGGAATTTCTTGCTGTTCATCATCCTGATTCTGCACTAATGTTGAGGTTGGCCCTGTTGTAGTTTTTCCAGATCTTAGCGTAATGGATTGGACTTGCTCTTTAGGGTCCCTCTTACCTGGTACCTCTGTATCACTAGGGAGATTCCCCTGTGGTCTGATTAATAAAGCATTAGCTAACTGACCGACTTGTGTCTCCAAGGCCTTCAACGTTACTGCCTGACTCTTGTACATGAGTCTTAGTTCTTCCATGTCAGACCTTTCGTTAGCTGATTGCCCATGATTCTGAAATCCCGGTGGGTGATAAGGCTGTTTAGGTGCATACTGTTGTGAAGTTCCAGCCTGACTATACTATTTAGGTCCCTGTTGAAATCCTTGTTGAGGCTGATTATAAACCTGATTATTACTCCAGCTGAAATTCGGATGATTTCGGTTGTTAGGATGGTAAGTAGCTGGAGCAGGCTGTTGACCTCTCTGAAAGTTGCTCACAAATTGTGCTGATTCACTAGAAATGGCACACTGATCAGTAGAGTGAGTACCAGCACATAATTCGCAAATTGAGATTGGCTGTTGAATTCCTTGGTGAGCCAGAGAATCGACTTTCATCGTGAGAGCCTTAAGTTGAGCAGCAATAGCTGTAGACGTGTCAAGATCAAGAATTCCGGCTACCTTCCCTTGAGTAAGTCTTTGAGTAGGGTTCTGATATTCGTTAGCCGCCATCATTTCAATAAGATCATAAGCTTCTTCATAACTTTTAGCCCATAGCGCACCTCCAGAAGCAGCGTCAAGCATAGGTCTGGATTGAGGTCCAAGACCATTATAGAAACTATTTATTTGCATCCAATCCGGCATGCCATGGTGGGGACACTTTCTTAGCATCTCCTTATATCGCCCCCATGCTTCACAGAATGTTTCTCCTGATTGTTGAGAGAATTGAGATAGTGCATTTCGTAGTGCAGCAGTCTTTGCCATGGGGAAGAATTTAGTGAGAAATTTCTGAGCTAGATCTTCCCATGTAGTAATAGAACCAGAAGGTAAAGAATGTAACCATCCCTTCGCCTTATCTCTTAGTGAAAATGGGAAAAGCCTTAGCTTCACAGCATCATCAGAGACGTCATTAAATTTGAAAGTGTCACAGATCTCTATAAAATTACGTATATGCATATTAGGGTCTTCAGTAGGAGAACCCCCATACTGTACCGAGTTCTGGACCATTTGAATAGTTCCTGGTTTGATTTCAAAGGCTTTGGCTGCGATTGCAGGCCTGACAATGCTTGACTGGATATCATCGATCTTTGGCATAGAGAAATCCTTCAATGCCTTACTGTCTGGTTGTGCTTCAGGTTCTGTCATTGTTTCAGAATCAGAAGAAGAAGATGAATCAATTGCTTTTTTACGAGCTTGAGAACGTGTTAGCATAAACGCGATCCAAGTACCTGAAATAAAGAAAAGAAGAAAAGTGAGAAGAGAATAGAATCCTAGTCAGTGAATTTTAATGCACACTGATGACAAGTACATAAACTAATTAATTAACACCGAGTCCCCGGCAGCGGCGCCAAAAACTTGTTCGCAAAAATCTACACGCAAGCGCACGTGATCACAAGTAATATATTAAGTTCGATCCCACAGAGACTGGTGAATTAAGAATACGCACCTATGCAACAATGTATGATCAATTTTCACTGCCAAGACAATTAACAAGGATGGTTTCTTTTATACTAATAACTAAAATTACTAATCAAATTCAGAATAGGAAAACACATGGGATTCTAACTTCATTATCGAATTCATCTAGAATTGAAATTACTGATTAACATGCGACTGTTGATCCTAATCAGACAACACGAAAGTAATACATGCCAACTCTCGTTGCACACATATCATACCAATCAAAATCCACAATTAAGATAGAAATCTCATGGACACCAACAAAGCTCAGACCCTATATCTCTATAGCGGTAGTGTAAGCAGAGAGGTTTAATAGCAAGTCGTCTATCGTGATTACACAGGGTGATAAAAATAGTTCAAGTCTACCACAAATTATGTTTCATTCACATAATCCTATGTTTACATGGCATAGTTCTAAATTCAATCATCCACTCTCGCTTCAGAAAGAATTAACAAACAACTCAGAAGTTAGCTACGCTTCTAAGAAGAATAAGCACGGCTCATGCAAAGATATCAACGTACGTCACAAAATCAATCAAACAATCTCGTTACTAAACTACATCGATAAATCCATTAGAATCCCATGAAGGCGGTTAGTTCATAATCGAACTAATCGACATCATGGGTTCTAATGAAAACATGATAATTAACTACGAGAATTAAACGAAATAAAAATACTTGAATTAATAATAAAGAACACAACGTTACAGATTTGATGTTCACGATCTCGCTCGAAACTGTCACTTCCTCGCGAAGAACGATCCAATACAAAACCGATAATGTGCTTGATTACAAAAGAAAACTGATAAAACTATATTCTGATATTCTACGATAAAAAACTACTTCTTGGAGGCAAGGGTTTTACACATGAGAAAATAAAGTACATTGACCAAGTCAACCGGGCCTCGACCGCTGCAAAAATCCATCAGAAAAGCTTCAAAAATCGGCCCGGGACACTTCTGCTGGGCGCGGCCGCGCTAAACTAGCGCAGGCGCGCTAGTGGCAGCAGTAGGTAGCGCGGGCGCGCTAGAGGTTAGCGCGGGCGCGCTACTGTCTGCCACTGGCAGCCCAATTCTTCGTTTTTCAGCTCGTTCTCGCGTGCATGTCCTTCCTCGCTCTAGTACCACTTCCGTAGGTGATCACGGTTGCATTTAGCACATGCAACAAGCCCTTTAAACCCCTAGATAGCTCTAGTGGACGAGTGTGCTCTCGTGAGGGTTTGTAGAAGATATACCCACAAAATCCCAAGTCGCGATGAATCCACAATTCTTTATTCTTGCAAATAATGCACCAAAAACAACCTAAAATGATAGAAAATCACTTCATCACCTCAACTCGTGACCTGCACAGAAAAACACTAAAAACACATCAAAA
This sequence comes from Daucus carota subsp. sativus, assembly GCF_001625215.2. Classification (NCBI taxonomy): domain Eukaryota; kingdom Viridiplantae; phylum Streptophyta; class Magnoliopsida; order Apiales; family Apiaceae; genus Daucus; species Daucus carota. The sequence goes on from NC_030386.2 coordinate 13,342,925, forward strand.
GACACTAATCACTTAAGTACAACCAACCAATTTAAGTGGAAATGAAGGCCTATAAATGTGTATAAATACCACTTATCACTCAATTAAATATTCCTTGTCATTTAAACATTGAAGCTGTGACTTGTTCGTCGATTCTTCGTCTTCTTAGTTCTTCTTCTTCATTTGTTGACTCAATATGGAATCTTCTGAATAAATAAAGTATTGAAACTTTATACCTTCTGATCTTCTGGACGTGCTACAAAAGATTATTTGTACACTGAGGCTTGATCATATTAATGAACTTCTTCTAGTGGTTTGCAGCAGCATCCTGAAATTCTTCTGACATAAAATCTTCAATAAATCATTTGACGTTCTTCGTACGGATTCCGGATAACAGTACTTGCTATTTACTTCCTTTCTTATCAGAGTTGAGTTGATTCCTCTTAATTACAAATAGGCTTAACATATGCCTTTCAATCTCCCCCTATTTGTTTGTTAACATAACATGCAAATTATCGAGACGATAACTCAACTAACTGATAAGACAAAGGATTAAACATGGAAAGATAAATAGCAAAAGTTTCTGGTATTCATTAGACATTCACCAGATTCAAACATATAAGTAGATTACAAAAGGGGTGTTCATTTAGAACATATATTACAATACCCAATATTAATCTACAGATCAACTTCTCCTTCTTCAGTATCAGAACTGTGAAGAATAGGAGTTGAAGGTTCTTCCCTGGATGGCTTTTCTGCAGTAGTGGCTTCACCACGTTTCTTCCTTTCGTTAGCCAGAGCCAGTTGGTGCATAACTTCCAAATCCACAGGGTCCTCCTGAAAGTCAGCAGGCTGAGTCTTTGTGACTTGCTTCATCTTCCTTGTATATTTGGAAATACCATTCCGAAGACAGTAGTCAGCTATAACTTTATCTGCATCAGCCTTCTCTTTCGAAGCGAATCCCTTGGTTCTCAGGAGAGTAGATGCAAGGATCAGTTGGTTCACCGGGTACTTTGGGAAGGACTCATCATTCAGATACAAGGTGTTTATGACGTCGTCATTGATGAACTTCAGACAGTAAGGATTCTTGACAATCTGAGGGCTATTGAAATCAGCATGTTCCATCAGCTTGTCTCGAAGGAGTTCATTCAAATTAGAGCTTCGCTTGACTTTGTTACGAAGCACCCAGAGCTCAGTTACTGTAAATGACTTTAAGAATTCAACTGAGAGTCTGAATGTCCCGTTTCTCCTTGTGTATATGATGAGTTCCCATTGATCTAGCAGATTCCTGACTGCAACAGTAATGTACCACAACTCCAGAGAAAGGGCATGCATGAATAAATCCTCATCAGGGTTTATCTCCCTTAGATCATAGATAAGAGACATGAACTTCCTGTCATCGAAGGGTTCCCTCTGAGGTCCATTGAAAATTCTGCGAGCAATGTCCCAACTCTTACCAACTTTATGCTTCACATCAAGATTCTTCTGCACACAGGCAGCATCATAGATCTTTTCCTTTTCCTTCTTGATTTTCTCTTCTGTGATGAGCTTGTCCTCTAGAAGCTTTTGAAAGTCCCTGAGCTTTCTCTTCCTAGCTTCATTTTCCAACTTTAACTTTTTCACCAACTCTTCATGTTCAAGATCTACAGCCTCCTCTTCAGTCTGGAACACATAATCTTCATCAAATGCACCATCTTCGTGATTCTGGCAGTAAGTGGCATCAAACACATCATCATCATCCATTTCCTTAGGAAAGGCATCATAATTGTCTTCCTGTTGATGCATGGGTTGCTTGCCTTTAGACTTTTCAGTTTCTCTGCCAGGTGCAGAATCAGAAGTGTTGGTGTTTGTGTTCCCTTTGTTGCTTTGATTGGAGCTGTTTCCTTTGTCTTCTCCTCCCTTGTCTCTATTCTCCCCCTTAGTTGAGGGATCCTCTCCGGAGGTTGGAGCATCAGACTTGGAGTTCCTGAGAAGTTGATCCAGTTTGCTGTCGATCTCATCAAATTTAGACATGTAGAGCTCATGGTTGGATCTCATCTCGACAGTCAAACTCTGGATATCAGCTCTAAGCTCATCCCTGTAAGAACTGGATGGCTCCTCCTCTACTTTCTTCTCTAAGGTGACCAGTTGTGCACCTTTCAATTTCTCATTCTCCGCAATCATCCGGGCAAGTTCAGCTTGTAACTTAGCAATTTGTTCCTCGAACAGAGCTGGGTTAGTGTGTGCACTCACCTCACGTACACTCAAAGCTGTTTCACTAGCCTCACGTGCATGTGTATCGCTCGGTGTTTGCCTTTCATCACTCGATTCACTCATAGCTCCAGATGTACCTGTATATACTACCAATGTTCCCTGAAATGGGTTCAAAGGTAGTGGAGGAACAAATTGTCCTCCGGAAGCCAGTGACGGCAAATCTACTTGCACATTGCCAAGCAGTTCCTGATCATGAAAGAAAGGGTGATCAGCAAAGTTTTCATGCATAGTAATTTGATTTTGAAAAACTGTGCTCTCAGAAAGTGTAGTAACCTGTGTATTGGCTTGATTTTGCACTAGCGTGAGTGCTAGAGCAGTGCTAGACTCTGTACAGGATACCGTGGCTGGACGGTCAACTTCAATGGCTTCATTCTGTTGAGAGAATGACTCCAGAGACTGTATTGCCATATCAGTGTCCAAGCCCTTTTGAGAAGGCGAGGATGAGGCTGCAGTTGTCTTAGAGGTTTCCACCCTTTGCTTCTTTAGAGAAGACAGAGCTGCGGGTTCAGACACAAAAGCACTCCCACTCCTTTTCCGGGCTACTTTACGAACAGGTTTCGTAGTAGTGATGTTTGTTGTGTTTGGAGAAGAGAGAGTTTGTTGAAATGAAACATCAGCGGGGATATGAACCTGTGTGTTGTCAGGTTCATTGCTGGCAGGCTGACAAAACAAGTCAAAGTTACAACCATAATCAGATATATCAATATTAAAGTTAGATGAGAAGTCAGTAAGTACCTGAGCTACCTGTAAGTTATCTCTGAATTCCTGAAGTCCAGGGTTGATAGCAGATTCTGATGGTAGTGGTTGTGAGGTTGATTGTGTTTGTGGAGAGTATTGTGTTTGAGTGAGGGGTATTAAAGGTTCAGATGAGGATGGATGATTTTCAAAGAAGTTGTATTGTAGAGGCTCATCTTCAACTGAAGGGAATTGTTGTTGGTGGTGGATAGGTGATTGAGTAGGTGATTATTGAGGTGATTGTTGAGGTGATGGTTGAGGAGAGTGTTGTTGTTGTGGTTGAAATAACTGTTGCAGGGGTTGTTGTTGTTGCTGTTGAGGTTGTTGTTGTTGCAGGGGTTCAGGTTGAGCCACATTAAACTGAAGAGGTGCCAACGGAGCGTTGAACATCTCTGACATGAATGGAGTGACTACAAGTGGAACTGAAAGGTGCTTTTTAGATTTCGCGAGCTTATTCACCAACTTAGTACTGGCCTTCTTGACCAAAGCTCGTTGACTGTTGAAGTAGAAGTTTTTATCAGCTTCTGTCATCTTGTCATTCAAAAGCAGCATAAGAAACCGAGGGTAGAAGCATTCAACTTTATCATTGTTCTCCACTGATCGACTCATCAGTGGTCCCATTTTCCTCAGAATCTCCTTCAGAATTATCTTGCCAAAATCAATTGGACGATTATAAGCAATGCAAAGTCCAAAAACCTGAAGGATGTTGGAGATGTTGTGGAAGTTTCTGCGATCTGTAGGAGAGAACACCTTAGCCAAGGTGTCAAAGAATATCTCCCACTCAGGCTTCAAATTACCCTTAGACATCTTGGGCAGATTGATATCTCCTTGGTACTGTATGGTCTGAAAGAACTGTACCAACTCTGGTTCTTCGGGAACTTCAGCAAAGTTGCCCCTAGGAAAACCCAAGATACGATTAACATCATCAGATGTCTTAGAGTGGCTGTATCTGTAAATCTGCAGATGCGGTGAGGGCAGTACTGGCTATACATTGTTCATTCAGAAATCTTACCCAGTGCTTGAACCGGCTCGGGCAAACCTCGGGATCCAGATAGGCATTGTAATTGGTCTCTTGGATTACAAATTTTCCAACCATTTTTATAATTAAAAAATGAATTAAGCGAGAATTTATCAAATTAAACGATACTTTTCAAATTTCTCGCAAATTTCACTTAACAATTAATTAATTAATTAATTAATAATTCGAAATATGAATTAATCTCGAATTAAAATTTAATTAATTTTTAGGTGTGAAATGCAATCCAACCGAACCAAAAGACCCAAATCAGTTCAAAATCTCCAAATAACTCAACTAATCTTGAAAATCCCCAATTCGAACTCAAGAACCCTAAATTTCGAAAAGCCCAAACATCAAAATCGAGGGCTGATCTTGATTCGAACACAACACCAATTCGAAATGCAGGCGAATTACAACAACCAAACAAGGAGATGAGCAGATGAATCGCGTGTTCAGAAAACCACAAAACCAGATCGAAATCCACGAAGTCGATACTAAAAATCCGGCGAAAATCCGGCAGCACTTCGGTAGAAATCAACCAAATAATCCACACCAGCAAGTTATACGTTACTTGAAAACGAAGAACAGCAAGTTTTTATGGAATAAAACTTGAAAAACTCGAGAAAATATGTGTGTATATGCGTGAATAGATGAAGAAGATGAATGTAATGGGGAGTAAGACAATTTATAAGATTGTCTTATTGGTTTGAATCTCGGTAAGACAATCTTATAAATTGTCTTGCCGAGAAAACCCAACCGAGTGTATGTGAAAAACACGGTAAGACAATCTTGTGAATTGTCTTGCCGTGTGGCGTATGGGGGAAGGCAGAGCTCGGTAAGACAATCAAATAGATTGTCTTGCCGAGTTATGAATCAGCAAAAACACAATATCTTGCCGAGAAGGAAAAAAAATAAAAACAAATTGAAAAAAAGCGGTAAGACAATGGAAACAATTGTCTTGCCGAGTTTTCAATAAGAAAAATAAAAGAAAAACCTGAGAAATTCGGTAAGACAATTAAAACAATTGTCTTGCCGAGATTTCCTTAATAAAAACAAACGAAAAATATATATAAAAGGTGATTTTTGATTTATTTTCGAAATAAAATGTTTTGCACATTAAATCAAAAATCTAAAATAAAAACAATATTAAATATTACACATAAATTTTGTAAAATTCAACTTTAATTAAATATAAATACTTATGAACTTAACTTTAATTCATAAAAATGAATTAATGATTAGTCCATATTTTTGCAAATTTAAGTGCCTATTTTTTTGTTTATTTTCGTAGTATTAATCGCTTATTTATTTTATTTCAGGAAATTGTAGATAAATAAAGAAAGAAGAGTAAATGCAAGAAAAAGAAGAAAAGGGAAAAGAAAAGAAGAAAGAAAAAAAAGAGTTGGCAAGGGACACATGGAGGGCCACAAACTTCCCAACACACAAGGCACATGGATGGTCAAGATTGAGCCACCCTACCCCTAAACCCTAATTTTTTAGTTATAAATACCCCCTTCTCTTTACTTGTAATGACCAACTTAGGATTTCATATTTTTAGTAGCCTCTCTTTTATGTAGTAGATCTAGTAGTAGCACTCTAAATTTGTAAACACTTTTATTATATCAATACAAGTATTCATTTTTGTTCTTAAATCTTGCTCTTTACTTTTACTTCTAGGCTATGAAATCTTTCTCTAACCACATGAGACTCTAAATTACTTGTGGATTGAAAGGAGCCTAATTATATGTTTTAAGCTTGCATTTTTTAGTATTTAGGTTGAGCCCCTTTTAATTCTCAATATTATTAGTGGGTTCAATGGTTTAGTATTCTAGATTTTGATTTTAGCTTGTAGTTTGATGGGGTTTTGTTAGAGACTTGGTAGATAAGCTAGTTTTGAAGTTTTGTGTGATTTGGAGTTAGGTTGGTAAGATTTGGTGTTCTCTTTGTTCTTGATTTTGGGGCTTTTGGGTGTAAATTTTAGTTTGCGATTTCGAAATGAGGTTAGTGGGTTTTGGTTAGTTATATTTTATATAGGCTAGATTTAAAGTTTGGTATGATTTGGAATTGTTTTGACTTGATTTGGGTCTTGTTTTGTTAAAAAAATGGGTAGTTTATGGACTATTTAGTGTAGAATTTAGTGTTGAATTTGGTTTAGAGGTTAGTGGGCTTTTATTTGTAATATTTGGAATAGCTAGATTTTCCGGTGAAAACAATTTTCCGGTGAGATTTAAGCTATTCCGGGCATCTCCATAAATTCCGGCGAAGTTGCCACGCCGTTGCTCTGCTTTTATTTGACCCTGTTTGAGTTGCGCGCACAACACACAGCTGCTACTAGTTTTCTGGTTTAACATTTCTTTCCGCAAACGTTTAATGCTTATTGTCTTTTTCTTATTTAATTATTATCTTTTTAATTAATTGACTTGTGATCACGGTGTTTCTCGCTTACTGAGTCGGTCGATTTCGTTTTGCGTGTTCACATTGTACTGCATATTCACACATTTCACTGCTGCTTAGTTTTCTTTTTCTTTTGTTTTATTTTTCATTTTCTTTTGTTTTTCTTTTATTTTCTTTTTGTTATTTTAGAAAACTCAAAAACCTTTCAAAAACTCATTTGTCTAATTCGCCTAAATTAGAAATTAGGTGTTCGCGAAAATAATTTTAGTTCTTGTGGATCGAATCTTATATTACTAAAACGGGATCGTGCACTTGCGATTAAAATCATATTTTGAGCACATCAAGTTTTTGGCGCCGCTGCCGGGGACTAAAATTAATTTTCGCGCCTTAATTTTTAATTTTTCGGATTAGTTTTTTTTTTATATTCTCTCACTTCTTTTTTTTTTGTTGAATTTTAGGAAATTGGAAGAGTATGAGCTAGCTTGGAATAAGTGGAGAATATTCTTGGAATATTGGAAGCTTGCTTGGGTAACTTGTATCTCTCTCCTATTTCAATTTATTTTATTTAGAAAATCACAAAAAAATTGAAAATTAAAAAATCACAAACAAATTAAAAATTTTAAAATCCAAAGATATTAGATAGAATTACATATGTGTTGCATCATGCATTTAATCACTTAGGGCACATCATCTAGATTTTAATTTTTGTTTTTAAATTTTCGTACCTTAAATTGTGGTGATCGCTGGAGGACCCAAAGGTACGTTAATTTCTTCCTTTTCTTTAGAATAAATCACGTAGTGTTAAGCATCCATAATTGTTTATAGCTTTTATTATATCGTTGTGTGGTGCATCATTTTAAATAAATTTTAAGGGCAAAACCCATTCATAAGATAAGGGGAGAGATTTCATCACTCTTTCCTTGGCCCACAACAACCTAATTTCTTCATTTGCATTTACCTAGCCTTTTTAATAAAATTGAATTAGACGTTAGCCCCTAGGTTTCGCGCTCAACTAGGAAGGTACCTAAAAGACGAGGTAATCTTTAATTATTCCGACTTTTCGGTGTCTAAGGACAAGCGAAAGCTTACCTGGCCGATTAAGGTTTGGTGTCTAAGCGCGGAGATTGGCCTCTTGGCAATGCCTGCTCCAAACTGGCCAGACCGGTCCGAATAATTTTGGATTTATCGAGTTTTTGGTGGTCCTTAACGTTAGGAGCAAGGTCTAGTTCATTTTTATTAGGGAACCATAGAATTAAGTTTTTCTTTCACTTTTACACCCTTTCTTTTGTTTGATTTAATTTCTCGCACTTATTTGCTACGTGTTTACTATCTAGTTTATGCGAACTACTTGGGTTAGGAACGAATCGTCTAGATTAATTAGACCGATCATCGAGATTCCCTCGTCCTCTTCGGATTCCGAAACCCTAGAAGTTCAAGAACCGATAGTTAACATGGCTCTTTCACTCAAAGATCGTTGTTACCCATCTCGTTCAAGTCAACCTTCGTGCATCACCCTTCCTCCGGTAAATGGGAATAATTTCGAAATCAAGGCACATCACATTAGTATGTTGCCTAAATTTTTAGGGAGTGAGGGTGAGGATCCTTATCTTTTTATTCAAGAGTTCGAGGAAGTTTGTTCCCTCCAAAAGCTCCACCAATTAACGGAAGATTCGATTAGACTTAGGCTCATTAATTTTGCGCTTAAGGAGAATGCGAAAAAATGGTTATATAGTCTTCCCGTTAATTCTATTTCCACGTGGGAGGGGTTCGTTGTGGTGTTTCTAAAAAAGTATTTTCCAAATCATAAGACTACTCGAATTACAAATGAAATAAATCAATTTCATCAAAAGGAAAATGAGTCTTTTTGGATTTTCTTTGACCGCTTCAAAAATCTTCTCTCACAATGCCCCCACCACGGAATAGAAAAATGGAGACTTTGCAAGATAGTTTACGAGGCCTTAGATAGTCAAACCACCGCGTTATTAGAGTCTATGTGCCAAGGTAAATTCATGGGAAAAGATGAGGACCAAGGTTGGGAATTTTTCGAGGATTTAGCGGAAAAGACTATGATGTGGGAGTCAACTAGGGAACCCAAAAAGTCAATTCAGTCGTCTAGTGCTAGGGGTTTGCATTCGATAGGAAACAATGTGGCAACCGATGCCAAATTAGCTACCCTAACTAGGAGACTTGAAGCTTTAGAAACTAGTAAACCTCCCACACAAATGTCGATGCACCCTTGTTACAATTTTCAAAATCCCGCAACTCAACCCTTGCACGAACTTGAACAAGTAAATGCGATGTTCCAAAATTCTAGGAATGATGCATTTTCACCCACTTATAATCCCGGGTGGAGAAATCACCCAAATTTCTCATGGACCCAAGGTCAAAATTGTCAAGTTCCTCAATCCAATTTTCAAATGAATCAAGGCCCAACTTCTTTTCAAACTCCTCAAACAAATTTTCAAAGGCCCAACTCAAACTCTTGCCCAACCCAAAGTCCGAACTCATTTCCTAACCCAATTCAAACACCTTTGAATCCTCCCGGTTTTAATGATTCGGATAAACGTCTTAATTCTTTAGAAAAGAGTTTGGAAGCCTTAGTTAAATCGCAAACTAATTTGACTCAATCTCAACATACTTTCATGACAACCCTAACCCAAGATAGGCAAATTTTGCATTCTAATGTGCAAGCCGTGTCTAAGTTAGAGGCCCAATTAAGTCAATTAGCTAGCGCGTTGTGTGAGCGAGAAAAGAACAAGTTGCCAAGTCAACCCGAGGTCAATCCTAAGTTTCCTCTCAATCAAAGACCTCCCGAGAATGTTAATGCAATCATCTCTCTAAGGTCGGGACATCAAGTGGACAACAAAGTTGGTGAAAACTTGAATGAAAATGAGGAGTCGATTCCTAAACTAAACCCTTCTTTGTCTAGCACTATTTATGATAAGCCCGAATGTTCAAAAGTCCGTGAGTCTATGAGTGAACCTAGTCCTGGGCCCATTTCTAAAAAGCCCAACGAAGAAGTTTACAAGCCAAGGGTTCCTTACCCACAAAGACTCATTCCTCCTAAACAATCGGCCCAAATGGAACAAATCCTAGAGGTTTTTAAACAAGTCAAGATAAACATTCCTCTTTTAGATGCCATTCAACAAGTTCCTTCCTATGCCAAGTGTCTAAAAGATTTGTGTAGCCATAAGAGAACCACTCATGTTCCAAAGAAAGCCTTTTTGACCTCACAAGTTAGCTCGATTCTCTCAAATCAAATTCCCGTGAAATATAAGGACCCCGGTTGTCCTACAATTTCTTGTGTCATAGGCAATACCTTTGTGGATAAGGCTCTACTTGATTTAGGAGCGAGTGTGAATCTTCTTCCGTTCTCGGTCTACCAAGCCCTAGGATTAGGGGATCTCAAGACTACCAATATGACTCTTCAACTTGCCGATCGTTCTATTAAAATGCCTAAGGGGATTATTGAGGATGTGTTGATAAAAATCGGTGATTTTATCTTTCCCGTTGACTTTGTTGTTCTCGAGACTCAACCCGTCTCGAATCCTAAGAACCAAATTCCTATAATTTTAGGACGACCTTTTCTTGCTACATCCAATGCCTTAATTAATTGTAGGAATGGTTCAATGAAACTCACCTTTGGAAACATGACCATTGACTTAAACATTTTCAACGTAGGAAAAGAACCCAATGAGCTTTATGAACAACCGATAGGGGTTAATGTGGTCAACAAGTTTGTCACATGGTCTAGTTTTGAGGATAGTGAGATTGAGTCGCTTCTCAACGAGGAGTTCAAAGCCAACAACGAGAACAATAGGGAATATCATGAGTCTTTGAAAGATTTGACGTCGGAGGAGTTATTAGGTGAATTGAACGACATTTGTTCAAAATGGGAAACTCCACCCGAGATTGTTAGTATGAACCCTAGGCCCGATTTTGCGAGTCATGGTGGTGAAACACCAACATTTGACTCATTGTTCCATCATTCACATAAAGCCTTAGGGGAGGATGACATCATTTCTTACATCATTCCTAGTGATTTATCCTATGACCAAGATTGCATAGTCTCTAATTTGCTTGATAATAAAGAAGCCTTAAGTTGGTTTAGGAAGAACATTAGTGATGCTTGTCCTATAAGGGTGAACAATGGTCACATGCTAGAGAAAGTCTTTGTGCCTAAAAATTTTCGTACATATTTTGACTCTTTCTCGAAGCTTCCTCCCATATTTCCTTCCGGAATCGGCTGAAGTGGTTCCTCCTTCGAACCTTCCCTCGTGAAATTCAGGTACGGGGAAGGAAATGTGTGAGTGTGTGGGTCGTGTTAGTGCTTCGTTCGTTAATAAAAATCCCCTTCATCCCCTATTCAGGTATTTTTCCTCTTTACTCTCTCATTTCAATTCTCTCTTTTGCATACATTGAGGACAATGCATGATTTAGGTATGGGGAGGGCTTTAGTGTAATTCTCTAAAAAATGAAAACCCTAAAAAATGAAAAAAGTAGAAAAATCCAAAAATAGAGATACTTTTTAGCTAAGTTGTCTTTCCCTCACTCGAACTTTAGGAGTAGTTGGTGTTTAGCATGTTTTTGAAAAGTATATATGTGTAGTGTCTTTTAGATAATTTGAACGTAGTTAAGTAAGGTTGTCTTTTTGAAACTTGTATCGACCGATGTGTACTCTAAATTCCAAGATGACACACACTTTGCACAAGACCTTTGATGGAGAGATTGTCTAGTGATATTATTCGATACCTGAGAGAGAACCCACATGTTGAAACAATGTCGAATCATACATTTGCGAATAAAAAAATGAAAAAGAAAAAAATAGAAAAAAGAGAGAGATAGAAAAAGAAAAGGAATAACTACTTCAATACCCATTGTTCTTTATAGATAAAATCTCTAGATAAATGGGCAAAAGTAGATTGACTAGTCTCGTTTTGTGGCCTTTGTTACTCGAGCAATTAAGTCCGTAGGGGGATTTCAAAACCTAGTGCCCTAAGACCGTTTGGTTTGGGAGTCACTGACCCAAAGCTCGCTACATGGGTAACATTGTTTGCCTAAGAAAACGGACAAAATAAAGTCAATGCAAAAAAAAAAAAAAAAAGAAAGGAAGAAAAAAAAAGAATAAGAGTTTGTGAAGTTTGGCTAGATATTTGTTTCGATAGAGATTGGGTCAGTTCAAAATTGGTTGAAAAAGAGAAAATGTTCTTAGACGATTAGGATCCATCAAAGGCCTTAAATTCATTACACACCTTGGATTTCTAGTAAATCTTTGTGTCGATGCAAGTAGATTAGAGACAACTGTATCTTGATTATTAGTAGATGAGTCTTTAAGTCGTATTTTCCTTAAAAACGCTTTTTGTTAACACCAACGAAATTAGAGTAGAGTCGAGTAGACACTTGCTAGAATGTCTCAAAGATTTTATGGGTATATCTTCTGTAAACCCTTAGGAGACAAAACTCCTCTTGTAGAGATCGTCTACGAGTTTAACGGGTTGGTGAACCTAAAATCACCCGTCACGCCTACGAAAAGGAGCCTAGGAATTGCATTTAGTTTTCTTAGTTTATTTCTTTTCTTTTGATTTTTACTCGAGGACGAGCAAAAGATAGGTATGGGGAAGTTTGATTAGTCCATATTTTTGCAAATTTAAGTGCCTATTTTTTGTTTATTTTCGTAGTATTAATCGCTTATTTATTTTATTTCAGGAAATTGTAGATAAATAAAGAAAGAAGAGTAAATGCAAGAAAAAGAAGAAAAGGGAAAAGAAAAGAAGAAAGAAAAAAAAGAGTTGGCAAGGGACACATGGAGGGCCACAAACTTCCCAACACACAAGGCACATGGATGGTCAAGATTGAGCCACCCTACCCCTAAACCCTAATTCTTTAGTTATAAATACCCCCTTCTCTTTACTTGTAATGACCAACTTAGGATTTCATATTTTTAGTAGCCTCTCTTTTATGTAGTAGATCTAGTAGTAGCACTCTAAATTTGTAAACACTTTTATTATATGAATACAAGTATTCATTTTTGTTCTTAAATCTTGCTCTTTACTTTTACTTCTAGGCTATGAAATCTTTCTCTAACCACATGAGACTCTAAATTACTTGTGGATTGAAAGGAGCCTAATTATATGTTTTAAGCTTGCATTTTTTAGTATTTAGATTGAGCCCCTTTTAATTCTCAATATTATTAGTGGGTTCAATGGTTTAGTATTCTAGATTTTGATTTTAGCTTGTAGTTTGATGGGGTTTTGTTAGAGACTTGGTAGATAAGCTAGTTTTGAAGTTTTGTGTGATTTGGAGTTAGGTTGGTAAGATTTGGTGTTCTCTTTGTTCTTGATTTTGGGGCTTTTGGGTGTAAATTTTAGTTTGTGATTTCGAAATGAGGTTAGTGGGTTTTGGTTAGTTATATTTTATATAGGCTAGATTTAAAGTTTGGTATGATTTGGAGTTGTTTTGACTTGATTTGGGTCTTGTTTTGTTAAAAAAATGGGTAGTTTATGGACTATTTAGTGTAGAATTTAGTGTTGAATTTGGTTTAGAGGTTAGTGGGCTTTTATTTGTAATATTTGGAATAGCTAGATTTTCCGGTGAAAACAATTTTCCGGTGAGATTTAAGCTATTCCGGGCATCTCCATAAATTCCGGCGAAGTTGCCACGCCGTTGCTCTGCTTTTATTTGACCCTGTTTGAGTTGCGCGCACAACACACAGCTGCTACTAGTTTTCTGGTTTAACATTTCTTTCCGCAAACGTTTAATGCTTATTGTCTTTTTCTTATTTAATTATTATCTTTTTAATTAATTGACTTGTGATCACGGTGTTTCTCGCTTACTGAGTCGGTCGATTTCGTTTTGCGTGTTCACATTGTACTGCATATTCACACATTTCATTGCTGCTTAGTTTTCTTTTTCTTTTGTTTTATTTTTCATTTTCTTTTGTTTTTCTTTTATTTTCTTTTTGTTATTTTAGAAAACTCAAAAACCTTTCAAAAACTCATTTGTCTAATTCGCCTAAATTAGAAATTAGGTGTTCGCGAAAATAATTTTAGTTCTTGTGGATCGAATCTTATATTACTAAAACGGGATCGTGCACTTGCGATTAAAATCATATTTTGAGCACATCAATTAACTTAAATTCAAATATTTATGCTTAATTAATTTTGAAAAATACAAAATAAATACAAATAATTATCTAAATGCTTAGAAAATAATACAGGGGAGTAAGCAGACATTTAGAAAATTACAGATAAATATATAGACATGCATAATTACACAGATAATTATCAAATAATATACAGACAATCATATAAAATTTAATAAAATACCTATAAATACACAGAAAATTCACAAAATTATATAAAAGCATATAAAGTATATTAAAAATATATACAAAGAGAATCATGTCATATTTAACATCCCTAACTCACAAACCAACTTAGAGAAAGTGGATTCATCAAGTGGTTTAGTGAAGATGTCAGCGATTTGATCAGCCGTGGGCACAAAATGTAACACCACAGTACCATTCATGACATGTTCTCGAATAAAATGATACCTGATATCTATGTGCTTGGTTCTGGAATGTTGAACCGGATTGTTGGAAATGGCTATGGCACTTGTGTTGTCACAAAATATTGGAATTTTGTCGACAGAAATACCATAATCATTCAGTTGGTTTCTGATCCACAGTATCTGAGCACAGCAGCTTCCAGCAGCTATATACTCAGCTTCAGTAGTAGAAGTAGACACTGAATGCTGCTTCTTGCTGTACCAGGAAACCAACCGACGTCCTAGAAATTGACAGCTTCCAGACGTACTTTTCCTATCAATCCTGCATCCTGCATAATCAGAATCTGTATAGCCGGTTAAGTCAAAACCAGTATTCTTAGGGTACCAAATACCTAAACCAGGTGTACCCTTAAGATATCTAAAGATTCTTTTGACGGCTATAAGATGTGATTCTTTAGGATCAGCTTGGAACCTAGCACACAAACATGTTGCAAACATAATATCTGTTCTACTAGCAGTGAGATAGAGTAAAGAGCCAATCATACCTCGATAGCTTGAGATATCAACTTTCTTACCAGATTTATCCTGGTCAAGCTTTGTGGCAGTGGCCATGGGTGTCTTTGCCGGAGAAGAGTCGTCTAGATTGTACTTTCGCAGAAGATCTCTAACATACTTTGACTGGCAAATGAAGATGCCATCTTCCTTTTGGCTTACTTGAAGACCAAGAAAGTAGGACAGCTCACCCATCATACTCATTTCAAAATTACTCTGCATTAACTTAGCAAACCTCTTGCACAAGTTATCGTTAGTAGAACCAAATATAATATCATCAACATATATTTGAACAAATATCATATTATTATCATGCAATTTGTAAAAGAGAGTTTTGTCTATGACACCTCTAGTGAAATTGTTTTCAATTAAAAACTCAGAGAGAGTGTCATACCATGTCCTTGGTGACTGCTTGAGTCCATAGACAGCTTTGAATAAGAAGTAAACAAAATCAGCAAATTCTGGATTTTCAAAGCCAGGGGGTTGTTCCAGATATACTTCTTCTTCTAGCTTTCCATTCAGAAATGCACTCTTCACATCCATCTGATAAACTTTGAAGTTGGAATGTGCAGCAAATGCAAGAAATATTCTGATGGCTTCAAGACGAGCAACTGGAGCATAGGTTTCATCATAATCAATTCCTTCTTCTTGTGAATAACCTTTTGCGACCTGTCTGGCTTTGTTTCTTACAACAATGCCATCACCATCTAACTTGTTACGGAAGACCCATCTAGCTCCAATTGTAGACTTTCCTTTTGGCCTTGGAACCAGGGCCCCAACTTCTTGTCTCTCAAATTGATTGAGTTCTTCTTGCATGGCAAGAACCCAATCAGGATCAGCAAGTGCTTCATCTATTTTCTTTGGTTCTAATTGTGATAGAAAACCAGAGAATAGACATTCATTTGTCGTAGCACTCCTAGTCCTTACACCAACATCAGGATCACCAATTATAAGATCAAAGGGATGATCTCTGCTCCAAATCCTTTCCCTTGGAAGTTGTGTCCTAGATGATTCAGCTGTATTGTCAGTAAGCTGATGTGTATGACTAGTTGATCCACCAGCTCCCCCTGAGTTGTTGCCAGGTTGACTTGATGATCCACCACTAGCATCAGTGGAATCTCCACCATTATTGCCATTTCCTCCACCATTGCCTGGATCATTATCATTATTGTTGTCATCACCTGTTGCAACCTCAGGTGGCACATCATCATCTGAATCAGAATCTGGATAGTTGTCAAACTTAAGAGATTCAGATGGATCAGCAGATTGTATACTTGGAAGTTTAGTGTCATCGGATGTAACATTGACACTAACTTTCACTGACAGAGTATCAATTACAAAAACTCTATAAGCATTATTAGTATAACCAACAAAAATTGCTTCAGATGCCTTTGGTTCAAACTTGTTCAAGTTCTCTTCACCATCCTTGAGAACATAACACTTGGCTCCAAAGACATGAAGATGTTTGACATATGGTTTCTTGTCTTTATACAAATGAAATGGAGTTTTCATATGATCTTTATTGATCAAAGTTCGATTCTGGATATAGCAGGTGTTCGCAAAAATCTACACGCAAGCGCACGTGATCACAAGTAATATATTAAGTTCGATCCCACAGAGACTGGTGAATTAAGAATACGCACCTATGCAACAATGTATGAGTAATTTTCACTGCCAAGACAATTAACAAGGATGGGTTCTTTTATACTAATAACTAAATTTACTAATCAAATTCAGAATAGGAAAACACATGGGATTCTAACTTCATTATCGAATTCATCTAGAATTGAAATTACTGATTAACATGCGACTGTTGATCCTAATCAGACAACACGAAAGTAATACATGCCAACTCTCGTTGCACACATATCATACCAATCAAAATCCGCAATTAAGACAGAAATCTCATGGACACCAACAAAGCTCAGACCCTATATCTCTATAGCGGTAGTGTAAGCAGAGAGGTTTAATAGCAAGTCATCTATCGTGATTACACAGGGTGATAAAAATAGTTCAAGTCTACCACAAATTATGTTTCATTCACATAATCCTATGTTTACATGGCAAAGTTCTAAATTCAATCATCCACTCTCGCTTCAGAAAGAATTAACAAATAACTTAGAAGTTAGCTACGCTCCTAAGAAGAATAAGTACGGCTCATGCAAAGAAATCAACGTACGTCACAAAATCGAGTAATTAATATTCGTTACTAGACTACATCGATAAATCCATTAGAATCCCATGAAGGCGGTTAGTTCATAATCGAACTAATCGACATCATGGGTTCTAATGAAAACATGATAAATAAACTACGCGAATTAAACGGAATAAAAATGCTTGAATTAATAATAAAGATCACACGTTACGGAATTGATGTTCACGATCTCGCTCGAAACTGTCACTTCCTCACGAAGAACGATCCAATACAAAACCGATAATGTGCTTGAATGATAAAACTAAATTACGATATTGTTCTCTACTACAAAACTACTTCTATGAGGCTAGGGTTTTACACACGAGAAATTAAATTACATTGACCAAGTCAACCGGGCCTCGACCGCTGCGAAAATCCGTCAGAAAAGCTCCAAAAATCGGCCCGGGGCACTTCTGCTGGGCGCGGCCGCGCTAAACTAGCGCAGGCGCGCTAGTGGCAGCAGAAGGTAGCGCGGGCGCGCTAACAAGTAGCGCGGGCGCGCTACTGTCTGTCATGGCAGCCTTGATTCTTCGTGTTTTGCTCGTTCTCGCGTGCATGTCCTTCCTCGCTCTAGTACCACTTCCGTAGGTGATCACGGTTGCATTTAGCACACGCAACAAGCCCTTTAAACCCCTAGATAGCTCTAGTGGACGAGTGTGCTCTCGTGAGGGTTTGTAGAAGATATACCCACAAAATCCCAAGTCGTGATGAATCCACAATTCTCTATTCTTGCAAATAATGCCACCAAAAACAACCTAAAATGATAGAAAATCACTTCATCACCTCAACTCGTGACCTGCACAGAAAAACAATAAAAACACATCAAAAGACACTAAACACTTAAGTACAACCAACCAATTTAAGTGGAAATGAAGGCCTATAAGTGCGTATAAATACCACTTATCACACCCCCAAACTTAAACTGATGCTTGTCCTCAAGCGTCAACGACACTATACAATAATACAATGCAATGCATGAATGCAACTACGTGATGAATGAGTGAACTATGAAGTAATTGCCTTGCCAATTATAATACCTCAGATTGTGCTAATGTTCTCGAATTTCATCTCTCTCGCTACCAAGTGAATTACTCTTCTATTTACAAGTGTGGAGTGCCAGTGTGTGCAAGCATGCTCTTTTATTGAGACAAGATAAAAACTACTACTCCCACAGAATCCCCATCAAGAATCGTAAAAGTTTAAAACTAACACCCCGTCACTCAAGTCCAACTAAAAGCCAAGGTCCCAAAGAATATCCACACCCTTCTATTTTATTCCCTATATATTTTTTTTTCTTTTTCTATTGGTGATTAATTGCTCGGTCTAAGGTCAGAGCGCTTCGCAGTGTAAATGCGTTACGAACACCACAAGACTTCACACACCAATTATTCACTTTATTCTAGTGGTTTATTTAACCGTGCAATGGTTGAGATCCCTAAAGATTTATGCACTAGTACCCATGTAGCGAGCGTTAGGTCAACAATCCCAAACCACGAAGGGCTTTAGGTTGTTAGGCACAAAGTCCCCTCAGACTTAATTACTCGAGTACTAATGAGCTCAACCTAGTTAATTCTACCACTTATTTTTTTTCCAGTGAATTTATTTACTACTAAATTTTTTTTTTTTTAGAAAGGCATATCTACCCCTCAGTTCCCCCAAACTTAAGATTTACAGACCTAAGCTGAAGGGTGCTCAATTCAATCCTAGAATTCATGGAATTTCGTCTAAATCCTATCTCAAGAACATATGTGAATTACAATTTCCAACACAAGCAATTTCCAAGTACTAACCTAGCATTGCAATTGAAACTACTAATCAAGAACTACGCACATAACTCATCATAGGCAATTAACTTGGCTTAACTTCATAATTCATGCAAATGCTCGTGATACTAATATGAGAAAAATAAAAATAAAAAAAAACATGAGAAAACATAGAAAACATGAGAAAAATAAAATAAACGTGAACTACATGAACTAACTAACACATGCAATAAAATATATAATATATGCTCTTCCTTAGATTACCACCCCCAAACTTAAAATTTTCAATGTCCCCATTGAAAGTGATAAAAAGGCTAGAGCACCCACATACCTACTCGGAGTCCGAGTCCTCCCCCTCCTCTGCTGGAGGTGAATCAGGTGGAGGATACTGCATCCCTGCTCCGAATACTGGCCACTGAACTGTGACCCCCTGTGCCTGGAAAGCACTACCTAGAGCATGTGTCAAGTCAAACGCAAACCTCTGGTGGATGTCATGCATGGTGTCCATCCGTCTCGCTAGTCGGCGATAATGAACATCTCCCATCGGTTCGGAGCTCCTCTCCGTCTGAGAAGTACCAGCTCCAGAAGCTCTAGTCTGCTCCCTCCTAACAAATGCTGGACGTCCCCCTGGCATCTCATCATAGATGTATCCTAGGCCTCGAGGGTGGGGAACTCCTCCTTCCCACTCTGTCATCCGACTGATCGCCGAATGATCAATAGGTGTTGCCGGCAACTGTAATTGCTCGTTGGCTGGCCAACGAACACCACTCGATCGACAGAGCTTCGTAACAATTGTGCCATATGGAATGGCACCAGTGGTTCCTCCCTGTAAGAACCTCAGAATCCCTTGATGAATAACATGTCCCAGATCAATATACTTGCCCGAGACAATCCCAAAGAGCAGAATAGCTCTATCCACTGTCACCTCATGCCCATGTGAAGATGGCATGATGTTAGCACAGATGAAGGCGTTCCACGCCTTCGCATACCGGTTCAACGCGGCTGCTGGAAACGAAACATGTGCCGGCAAAGGAGGTGCAGTCATCTTCCAAGTCGTGTCCGGCACACACATATCATACACCAACCGCTCAAGATCAACCGGATCATCATCAAACCGGCGTTTAGCACGCCCGATCCTCTCAACCACCCAATCTTCTTCATTACGGCGCTTGGCATGCCCCCCCAATCACTCTACGGATCGCCTCCGCACTATAATCCACTCGGATTCCCCGCACCACCATGAATCCATCGCGATTCTCCTTGGCATTAGCATAAAACTCTCGAATAATAGCCAAGGGAACCGCCTCCGGGGCCTCGCAAAAAGACTCCCAACCCCGTTCTTGAATCATGTTCAAGAGCTCACCATCTTCCGCCGTGGGTAAGAATCCCCTCTCCTTAACTAACGACTTATTCATAAGCCGTTGAAACTCGGTTCGTGCACCATCGGAGGTGAACTCAACCTCACCCATCGAGGAAGAATCGCTAGATGTAGGGGCTTGGGTGCTTGGTCCTTGTGATCTTCGGGCTCTTTTGGGTGCCATTGGTAGAGATTTAGATTTGCAAGAGTTTTGTGTGTAGTGGGTTTGAGAGATTTGGAGGTAGTTGTGTGTATGGATGTGTATATATAATTAGGGTTTATAGAATTATAATGGGAATTGGAGATGGGTTTTGTGTTTATATAAGGATTGGAGAGCTGAGTTAGGGTTTTATAGAATGTATTTCGGGCTAGGCATGCAAAATTAGGATTGTGGGCTTTTAAAAACGAAAAGAAAATATTTTTGGGAGAAATTTCGATTTTCTGGGCAGTCAGTAGCGCGGGCGCGCTGTACACTTTAGCGCGGGCGCGCTGGACACTAGCGCGGGCGCGCTAGTGTCTGACATCCAGGGCTGATTTTTCTCGTTTTTTGTGTTTTTGAGGTTTACAATGGTACAATGTGGTTCCAATGCGTGGGTTGCCTCCCACGAAGCGCTTGTTTAACGTCGTTAGCTCGACGTGAAGTCCAGAATTAATCCGATTCCGATGAAGTATCCTGTGGAGGATACCTCGTTCCATAACCAAACGAATCCCAAGTAACATTCACATCTAATGCTAAGAATGCTTCAGCAAGAGAGTCCGTTAATATATCAGCAAAGCGACCAATTCGTTCTTCCACCGCGTCAATACGCCTGATTATCTTTCGGTACTGTACCTCATTCAATGTTGAATCAGCAGGTGATTGAATCACAGATTGACTACTCGCACTGCTAGAGAGTAGAGGACAAGTGTCTCCACATGCATTAGGAATTGAGTCTGAGTGAGCTCTAATTCTGTGCCAATTAGTCATCTGAATTTCCTGAGTGACTTCGACCGCTTCATCATTCTCTGATTCTTCCTCTTTTGGAATTTTCCACTTTAGGTCTCTGTGCTCAGCAGCAGCCAGGTTCTCTATCAGTTCGTAAGCATCCTCGAAGCTTTTGCTCCACAAGTTTCCTCCAGCTGCCACGTCTAACTCTGCTCTACATTGATCATTAAGACCCCTGTAGAAATAATGAATTGCCATTCCAGGAGGCATGCCATCTTCATTGAGATTTTCGAGAATCTTCTTGAATCGGTCCCAAGCTAAACAAAGATATTCTCCCGAGAATTGAGAGAATTTACTTTCAGTGTTTCTGATAGCTGATACTTTAATTAGAGGATAGAACCTAGTACAGAATATTTTCTCCAACTGGTTCCAGCTATTAGTAGTGTTTGCCGAGAGAGATAGAAACCATGATCGTGCTACATCACGTAGCGTGAACGGAAAGAGTCTCAGCTTCACCAGATCCTTAGGTCCGATATTGAAATCCAATGCAATAATGAATTCATCGAAATTCCTTAGATGCAGGTTTGGGTCCTCGAGAACAGACCCCCCAAATTGAATAGTATCTTGCAGCTTGAGAATGATTGATGGCTTGATGCGAATACCACTGGCTGATATCGCTGGCTCCATTGTGTCAGCCTGATTATCATTGATTTTCAAACGAGAAAATCCACGTGACGCCTCACCAACTGCTATCCTAGCATAATCCATTGTTTCAGAATCAGAAGAAAAAGATGAATCCATTGCTTTCTTACGGGTTTGAGAACTCGTTAGTATAAACGCGATCCAAGTACCTGAAATAAAGAAAAGAAGAAAAGTGAGAAGAGAATAGAATCCTAGTCAGTGAATTTTAATGCACACTGATGACAAGTACATAAACTAATTAATTAACACCGAGTCCCCGGCAGCGGCGCCAAAAACTTGTTCGCAAAAATCTACACGCAAGCGCACGTGATCACAAGTAATATATTAAGTTCGATCCCACAGAGACTGGTGAATTAAGAATACGCACCTATGCAACAATGTATGAGTAATTTTCACTGCCAAGACAATTAACAAGGATGGGTTCTTTTATACTAATAACTAAATTTACTAATCAAATTCAGAATAGGAAAACACATGGGATTCTAACTTCATTATCGAATTCATCTAGAATTGAAATTACTGATTAACATGCGACTGTTGATCCTAATCAGACAACACGAAAGTAATACATGCCAACTCTCGTTGCACACATATCATACCAATCAAAATCCGCAATTAAGACAGAAATCTCATGGACACCAACAAAGCTCAGACCCTATATCTCTATAGCGGTAGTGTAAGCAGAGAGGTTTAATAGCAAGTCATCTATCGTGATTACACAGGGTGATAAAAATAGTTCAAGTCTACCACAAATTATGTTTCATTCACATAATCCTATGTTTACATGGCAAAGTTCTAAATTCAATCATCCACTCTCGCTTCAGAAAGAATTAACAAACAACTTAGAAGTTAGCTACGCTCCTAAGAAGAATAAGTACGGCTCATGCAAAGAAATCAACGTACGTCACAAAATCGAGTAATTAATATTCGTTACTAGACTACATCGATAAATCCATTAGAATCCCATGAAGGCGGTTAGTTCATAATCGAACTAATCGACATCATGGGTTCTAATGAAAACATGATAAATAAACTACGAGAATTAAACGGAATAAAAATGCTTGAATTAATAATAAAGATCACACGTTACAGAATTGATGTTCACGATCTCGCTCGAAACTGTCACTTCCTCACGAAGAACGATCCAATACAAAACCGATAATGTGCTTGAATGATAAAACTAAATTACGATATTGTTCTCTACTACAAAACTACTTCTATGAGGCTAGGGTTTTACACACGAGAAATTAAATTACATTGACCAAGTCAACCGGGCCTCGACCGCTGCGAAAATCCGTCAGAAAAGCTCCAAAAATCGGCCCGGGGCACTTCTGCTGGGCGCGGCCGCGCTAAACTAGCGCAGGCGCGCTAGTGGCAGCAGAAGGTAGCGCGGGCGCGCTAACAAGTAGCGCGGGCGCGCTACTGTCTGTCATGGCAGCCCTGATTCTTCGTGTTTTGCTCGTTCTCGCGTGCATGTCCTTCCTCGCTCTAGTACCACTTCCGTAGGTGATCACGGTTGCATTTAGCACATGCAACAAGCCCTTTAAACCCCTAGATAGCTCTAGTGGACGAGTGTGCTCTCGTGAGGGTTTGTAGAAGATATACCCACAAAATCCCAAGTCGTGATGAATCCACAATTCTCTATTCTTGCAAATAATGCACCAAAAACAACCTAAAATGATAGAAAATCACTTCATCACCTCAACTCGTGACCTGCACAGAAAAACAATAAAAACACATCAAAAGACACTAAACACTTAAGTACAACCAACCAATTTAAGTGGAAATGAAGGCCTATAAGTGCGTATAAATACCACTTATCAGCAGGCAGTAGACACAGCTTCAGCCCAAAAGTACAGAGGAAGCTTTGCTTCAGCAATCATAGTTCTTGCAGCTTCAATCAACGTACGATTCTTTCTTTCGACGACTCCATTCTGCTGAGGAGTCCTTGGTGCTGAATACTGCCTTCTAATTCCCTTTTCAGAGTAAAAGTTGATTAGAGTTTGATTCTTGAATTCTGTGCCATTATCTGACCTTACAGCTTTCACTGGCACACCCTTATCCAATTCAACTAACTTTATATGATCAATAACTGTCAACGGAGTTTCATCCTTGGAAGTAAGGAAGTAAACCCAAGTAAATTTTGAGAAGTCATCCACAATAACCAAGGCATATCTTCCTCCATCAATAGATGCAACATTTACGGGGCCAAACAAATCCATATGCAGTAAATGAAGTGGATCTGTAATGGTATTGATGGTCTTGCCTTTGTGAGACGTTCTCTTCGCTTTTCCTTTCTGACAAGCTTCACAGAGATCATCAGTTGAGAATTCCATGGAAGGCAAGCCTCTCACTAGATCTCTCTTGACTAGAGAGTTCATGGTTTTGAAGTTGAGGTGTGAGAGCTTCTTTTGCCATAACCAACTATCTTCAGCAGACGCTTTGGCGTAGAAACAGTGAACTTCGTTTCCTGGTCCTGAAGATAAATCAGCTACGTATATGTTGCCTTTCCTTACACCACATAGTGAAGGACGCTTATCCTTGATATGTTTGATGATACATATCTCCTTTTCAAAGTGAACATAATATCCTTTGTCACAAAACTGACTGACACTAAGGAGATTATGTTGAAGTCCTTCAACTAAAGCAACATCCTCTATGATGATTCTTCCAATTTTGTACTTGCCATATCCCACAGTACGACCTTTGCTATTATCAGCAAAACTGACTGTTGGGCCAGCTCCTTCTCTTATGTCTTCTAGCAGGGATCTATTGCCAGTCATGTGCATTGACGCTCCACTGTCAAGCACCCAAGTAACTCGAACAACTCCACTGGCACCCTGCACAAGACAACTTGATTAAACCTTCTTTGGGACCCACACTTGATTGGGTCCAGCAGACTTAAAGAATTGTTTTCTATCAGGTAATACAACAAAGCCTCTTGGACTGATATTCGGCTCACTCTTGACTGAACTTACTTCCTTAACAACAGCCTTGTAAACCTTGGTTTTAGGCTTTGGAACATAAGTCTCCTTTCTAACATAAGAAGGACTAGCAGTCTTTGATCTAGCATGCTTATTGTTTGTGTGTTGTCTAGGTGATGTGTTTTCATTTTTAGCATGCAAATTTCTAAAATAAGCAGACATAGTATTGAAAGCACAAAGCATACAGTTATCAACACCACAGCATTTATGACATGCATCAAAAACAGGAGCAACAGGCATATCAGTCATAGTAGTAGGAACATCAATAGATTCTACTCTAACCTTGTTAACAGATTTAAAGTTCTCAGTAGAATGACATCTATTGTCTCTGTTCTTACTATTCACAAAGTTATTAGGCTTGTTGAATTTAGTTCCCTCAGAGTTGACACCTAAACCAGCTTTAGGCAACCTAACATTGCCTTTCACTTTGATTGGTTTCAGTGATGTCAGGATCTCATCTCTCTTCTCATTACTCTCTTTCAATTTAAGGTCTTCCTGTTTGAGTTCATATCTAATGACAACAGGAGTCTCTAAAAGAGGTTCAGCTTCTGAGGTTTTAAACAAAGGTTTAGGGGAATCTTTCAAAACAAAAGGAATCCCTCTCTCCTCAGCACTCTTCTTAAAAGGAGTAATGTTACTAGCCTTACCTACAGATTTGTTATAGTCAAAACCTATTCCAACAGTTCTCTTGATCTCTTGTTTATCATTAAGCTCTTTGACTATAGTGGAGGCATCCTTAAAGGCTTTACATTTCACTTTCTCTTCGTCTAGCTGAAGTCTTAACGCAATCTCACCTTTCTCTAGAACTTTGACTTTAGCACATTGTAATCCTAAATCCATAGTCAACTGTTCTATTTTAGGTTTTAATACTTTCATCTCATTCATCTTATAAGCATGAATTTCTAAGACTAAAGTATCAATTTTAAGATTGGCAGCTTTCATCTTTTTAATAGCATCATCTCTTTCAAGTCCTAATTGCATAAAAAGTTTAGGGCATGTGGGATCTACCTGAAAGCTTCCAGCAGGAGGAGGTGAAGATGATCCAGCATTAGCCATGAGAGCAACATTCCCTATCTGCTCTTCTTCATCACTGTCTGTATCATCCCAGCTTTTCCCTTCTGCCAGATAAGACTTGCTTTTGAAACTTTGATTTCCAGAAGTACCCTGATGCTTTCTTACTAGTGCATCATACTTCTGCTTCAGCTCGTCGTACGAATCTTTTCTCTTTCCTTGAACCTTGGGCTGTTTGCATTCAGTTGCAAAGTGTCCAGGTTCACCACAGTTGAAGCATTTGAACTTGCTTCTATCCACCATCCCAGTCTTGTATCCTCCTTTGCTTGTAGAAGATGAGTAACCTCCTTTTTGAAACCTATTGACAGTAGGTTTGTACTTGTAGGAGGGGTTCTTCCTGAATCTCATGTTTCCAAACTTCTTGGCTGATAAGTGCATATTTTTGTATATTTTAAATGCCTAATTATTGCTTGTTCTCACTTATTTATTTGTTTATTTGTCTTTTTTGTAGGAATATTGCAAATGCTTGAAAAAATAAAAGAATAAAGCAAAAAAGAGAAAAAGATGGAAGAAAAGGATCATAGGGGAATATTCTCAAGGAAGCATCTAGATGGGACACCTACACCCCCCCTCTACCCTAATTTCCCCCTATAAATACACACCTCCCCATCATGTTTCAACCAACCTAGGATTTTCTCTTTTTAGTAGCCTCTCTTTTATGTAGTTGATCTAGTAGTAACACTCTAAATTTGTAAACACTTTTATTATATCAATACAAGTATTCATTTTTGTTCTTAAATCTTCCTCTTTACTTTTACTTCTAGGCTATGAAATCTTTCTCTAACCACATGAGACTCAAAATTACTTGTGGATTGAAAGGAGCCTAATTATATGTTTTAAGCTTGCATTTTTTAGTATTTAGATTGAACCCCTTTTAATTCTCAATATTATTAGTGGGTTCAATGGTTTAGTATTCTAGATTTTGATTTTAGCTTGTAGTTTGATGGGGTTTTGTTAGAGACTTGGTAGATAAGCTAGTTTTGAAGTTTTGTGTGATTTGGAGTTGTTTTGGTAAGATTTGGTGTTCTCCTTGTTCTTGATTTTGAGGTTTTTGGGTGTAAATTTTAGTTTATGATTTTGACTTGAGGTTAATGGGTTTTGGTTAGTTATATTTTATATAGGCTAGATTTAAAATTTGGTATAATTTGGAGTTGTTTTGGCTTGATTTGGATCTTGTTTTGGTCAATAATGAGTAGTTTAGGGATTATTTAGTGTAGAAATTAGTGTTAAATTTGGTTTAGAGGTTAGTGGGTTTATATTTGTTATATTTGGAATGATTTTATTTTCCGGTCAAATCAATTTTCCGGTGAGATTTAAGCTATTCCGGGCACCTCAATGAATTCTGGTGAAACTGTCGAGGCGGTGCTCTGTTTCCATTTATCCCGTTACTGTTTCACGGTTACCTGTTTTGTTGATTTTGTTTTACGCGTTCACACTGTATAACGTACACACTTCACTGCTGCTCAGTTTTTGTTTTTGTTTTTGTTTTTATTTTTCTTTCTTTTCTTTTTGTTGTTTACTTTTCTTTCTTTTTCGTCGATATATTACGCTGTTTTGTCAAAAACTTTGATATCCTTTTTCTTACTTTTATTTTGTCATTTAGCTTATTTAAAAAAATTCTCAAAATCTTTTGGTCTAATTTGATTAAGTTAAAAATTAAGTTTCGCGAAAATAAATTTAGTTCTTGTGGATCGAATCTTATATTACTAAAACGGGATCGTGCACTTGCGATTAATATCAAAATCTTATTTTGAGCACATCAAGTTTTTGGCGCCGCTGCCGGGGATTAAAATTAATTTTCGCGCCTTAATTTTTAATTTTTCGGATTAGTTTTTTTATATTCTCTCACTTCTTTTTTTGTTGAATTTTAGGAAATTGGAAGAGTATGAGCTAGCTTGAAATAAGTGGAGAATATTCTTGGAGTATTGGAAGCTTGCTTGGGTAACTTGTATCTCTCTCCTATTTCAATTTATTTTATTTAGAAAATCACAAAAAAATTGAAAATTAAAAAATCACAAACAAATTAAAAATTTTAAAATCCAAAAATATTAGATAGAATTACATATGTGTTGCATCATGCATTTAATCACTTAGGGCACATCATCTAGTTTTTAATTTTTGTTTTTAAATTTTCGTACCTTAAATTGTGGTGATCGCTGGAGGAACCAAAGGTACGTTAATTTTCTTTCTTTTTTTAGATTAGGACACGTAGTTTAAGCATCCATAGTTGTTTACCGCGTTTATTATCTCGTTGTGTGGAGGATCATTTTAAATAAATCTTAAGGGCAAAACCCAATCACAAGATAAGGGGAGGGATTTCATCACTCTTTCCTTGGCCCACAACGACTTAATTCTTCATTTTGCATTCCCTAGCCTTTTAATAAAATTGAATTAGACGTTAGCCCCTAGGATTTCGCGCTCAACTAGGAAGGTACCTAAAAGACGAGGTAATCTTTAATTATTCCGACTTTTCGGTGTCTAAGGAAAGCGAAAGCTTACCTGGCCGATTAAGGTTTGGTGTCTAAGCGCGGAGATTGGCCTCTTGGCAATGCCTGCTCCAAACTGGCCAGACCGGTCCGAATAATTTCTGATTTATCGAGTTTTTGGTGGTCCTTAAAGTTAGGAGCAAGGTCTAGTTCATTTTATTAGGGAACCCTAGACTTAAGTTTTTCTTTCTCTTTTACACCCTTTATATTGTGTGTTTTACTTTTTCGCATTTATTTGCTACATGTTTATCGTTTATGCGAACTACTTGGGTTAGGAACGAATCATCTAGATTAGTAAGACCGATAGTCGAGATTCCTTCTTCTTCGTCTTCTTCGGACTCCGAACCCATAGAAGCTAGCAATTCAATATCAAACATGGTCGTGTCTCTTAAAGACCGTTGTTACCCGTCTCGTTCTAGTCAACCTTCGTGCATCACCCTTCCTCCCGTAAATGGGAACAATTTTGAAATCAAAGCTCACCATATTAGCATGTTACCTAAATTTACCGGGAGTGAGGGTGAAGATCCTTATCTTTTTATCCAAGAGTTCGAGGAAGTTTGTTCCCTCCAAAAGCTCCACCAATTAACGGAAGATTCGATTAGACTTAGGCTCATTAATTTTGCGCTTAAGGAGAATGCGAAAAAATGGTTATATAGTATTCCCGTTAATTCTATTTCCACATGGGAGGGGTTCGTTGTGGTGTTTCTTAAAAAGTATTTTCCAAATCATAAGACTACTCGAATTACAAATGAAATAAATCAATTTCATCAAAAGGAAAACGAGTCTTTTTGGATTTTCTTTGACCGCTTCAAAAATCTTCTTTCACAATGCCCCCACCACGGAATAGAAAAATGGAGACTTTGCAAGATAATTTACGAGGCCTTAGATAGTCAAACCACTGCGTTATTAGAGTCTATGTGCCAAGGTAAATTCATGGAAAAAGATGAGGATCAAGGGTGGGAATTTTTCGAGGATTTAGCGGAAAAGACTATGATGTGGGAGTCAACTAGGGAGCCCAAAAAGTCAATTCAGTCATCTAGCGCTAGGGGCTTGCATTCGATAGGAAATAATGTGGCAACCGATGCCAAACTAGCCACCCTAACTAGGAGACTTGAAGCTTTAGAAACTAGTAAATCTCCCCCACAAATGTCGATGCTCGCTAATTACAATTTTCAAAATCCCGGCACCCAACCTTCGCACGAACTTGAACAAGTAAATGCGATGTTTCAAAATTCTAGGAATGATGCGTTTGCATCCACTTATAATCCCGGGTGGAGAAATCACCCAAATTTCTCATGGACCCAAGGTCAAAATTGTCAAGTTCCTCAACCCAATTTTCAAATGAATCAAGGGCCAAATTCTTTTCCAACTCCTCAACAAAATTTTCAACAAAGGCCCAACCCAAACTCTTACCCAAATCAAGGTCCAAATTCATGTCATAACCCAATTCAAACTCCTTTGAATCCTCCCGGTTTCAATGATTCGGATAAACGCCTCAATTCTTTAGAAAAGAGTTTGGAATCCTTAGTTAAATCGCAAACTAATTTGACTCAATCACAACAAACCTTCATGACAACCCTAACCCAAGATAGGCAAATTTTGCATTCTAATGTGCAAGCCGTGTCTAAGTTAGAGGCCCAATTGAGTCAATTAGCTAGCGCGTTGTGTGAGCGAGAGAAGAACAAATTCCCAAGTCAACCCGAGGTCAATCCTAAGTTTCCTCTCAATCAAAGACCTCCCGAGAATGTTAATGCGATCATCTCTCTAAGGTCGGGAAACCAAGTGGATAACAAAGTTGGTGAGAACGTTAATGAAAATGAAGAGTCGATTCCTAAATCAAACCCTTCTTTGTCTAGCACTAATCATGATAAGCCCGAATGTTCAAAAGCCCGTGAGTCTATGAGTGAACCTAATCCTGGGCCTATTTCTCAAAAGCCCAACGAAGAAGTTTACAAGCCAAGGGTTCCTTACCCACAAAGACTCATTCCTTCTAAACAATCGGCTCAAATGAAACAAATATTAGAGGTTTTCAAACAAGTCAAGATTAACATTCCTCTTTTAAATGCCATTCAACAAGTTCCTTCTTATGCCAAGTGTCTAAAAGATTTGTGTAGCCATAAGAGAACCACTCATGTTCCAAAGAAAGCCTTTTTGACCTCACAAGTTAGCTCGATTCTCTCGAATCAAATTCCCGTGAAATATAAGGACCCCGGTTGTCCTACGATTTCTTGTGTCATAGGCAATATTTTTGTGGATAAAGCTTTACTTGATTTAGGAGCGAGTGTGAATCTTCTTCCTTTCTCGGTCTACCAAGCCCTAGGTTTAGGGGATCTCAAGACCACCAATATGACCCTTCAACTTGCCGATCGTTCTATTAAAATGCCAAAGGGGATTATTGAGGATGTGTTAATCAAAATCGGTGATTTTATCTTTCCCGTTGACTTTGTTGTTCTCGAGACTCAACCCGTCTCGAATCCGAAGAACCAAATTCCTATCATTTTAGGACGACCTTTTCTTGCTACTTCCAATGCCTTAATCAATTGTAGGAATGGTTCAATGAAGCTCACTTTTGGAAACATGACCATAGACTTAAACATTTTCAATGTAGGAAAAGAACCCAATGAGCTTTATGAGCAACCTAAAGGGGTTAATGTGGTCAACAAGTTTGTCACATGGTCTAGTTTTGAGGATAGTGAGATTGAGTCTCTTCTCAACGAGGATTTCAAAGTCAACAACGAGAACAACAGGGAATATCATGAGTCGTTGAAAGAGTTGACCTCGGAGGAGTTGTTAGGAGAATTGAACGACATTTGTTCAAAATGGGAAACTCCGCCCGAGATTGTTCGTGTTGACCCTAGGCCCGATTTAGAGAGTCATGTAGGTGAATCACCGACATTTGACTCGTTGTTCCATCATTCGCATAGCGCCTTGGGGAAGGATGACGTCGTTTCTTACATCATTCCTAGTGATTTATCCCATGACCAAAATTGCTTTGTCTCTAATTTGCTTGATAATAAAGAAGCATTAAGTTGGTTTAGGGAGAACATTAGTGATACTTGTTCTATAGGGGTAAACGATGGTCATGTGCTAGAGAAAGTCTTCGTGCCTAAAAATTTTCGCACACATTTTGACTCTTTCTCGAAGCTTCCTCCCATATTTCCTTCCGGAATTGGCTGATTCGCTTCGGTCTTCGAACCTTCCCTCGTGAAGTTCAGGTATGGGGAAGGAAATGTGTGAGTGTGTGGGTCGTGTTAGTGTTAATAAAAATCCCCTTCATCTCCTATTCAGGTATTTTTCCTCTTTACTCTCTCATTTTAATTTTCTCTTTTGCATACATTGAGGACAATGCATGATTTAGGTATGGGGAGGGCTTTAGTGTAATTCTTAAAAAATGAAAAACCCTAAAAAAATGAAAAATTAGAAAAATCCAAAAATAGAGATACATTTAGCTAAGTTGTCTTTCCCTCACTCGAACTTTAGGAGTAGTTGGTGTTTAGCATGTTTTTGAAAAGTATATATATGCAGTGTCTTTTAGATAATTTGAACGTAGTTGAGTAAGGTTGTCTTTTCGAAGCTTGTATCGACCGATTTGTACTCGTAATTCCAAGATAGCACACACTTTTGCACGAGACCTTTGATGGAGAGATTGTCTAGTGATATTATTCGATACCTGAGAGAGAACCCACATGTTGAAACAATGTCGAATCGAACCTTTGCGAATTAAAAAAAAAAAGAAAAGAAAAGAAAAAAAAAAGATAGAAAAAGAAAAGGAATAACTACTTCAATACCCATTGTTCTTTATAGATAAAATCTTTAAATAAATGGGCAAAAGTAGATTGGCTAGTCTCGTTTTGTGGCCTTTGTTACTCGAGCAATTAAGTCCGTAGGGGGATTTTAAAACCTAGTGCCCTAATACCGTTTGGTTTGGGAGTCACTGACCTAAAGCTCGCTACATGGGTAACATTGTTTGCCTAAAAAAATGGACAAAATAAAGTCAATGCAAAAAAAAAAAAGAGAAAAAAAAAGAATAAGAGTTTGTGAAGTTTGGCTAGAGATTTGTTTCGATAGAGATTGGGTCAGTTCAAAATTGGTTGAAAAAGAGAAAGTGTTCTTAGACAATTAGGATCCATCAAAGGCCTTAAATTACTTACACTCCTTGGATTTCTAGTAAATCTTTGTGTCGATGCAAGTAGATTAGAGACAACTGTATCTTGATTATTAGTAGATGAGTCTTTAAGTCGTATTTTCCTTAAAAACACTTTTTGTTAACACCAACGAAATTAGAGTAGAGTCGAGTAGACACTTGCTAGAATGTCTCGAAGATTTTATGGGTATATCTTCTGTAAACCCTTAGGAGACAAAACTCCTCTTGTAGAGATCGTCTACGAGTTTAACGGGTTGGTGAACCTAAAATCACTCGTCACGCCTACGAAAAGGAGCCTAGGAATCGCATCTAGTTTTCATAGTTTATTTTCTTTTCTTTTGATTTTACTCGAGGACGAGCAAAATATAGGTATGGGGAAGTTTGATAAGTGCATATTTTTGTATATTTTAAATGCCTAATTATTGCTTGTTCTCACTTATTTATTTGTTTATTTGTCTTTTTTGTAGGAATATTGCAAATGCTTGAAAAAATAAAAGAATAAAGCAAAAAAGAGAAAAAGATGGAAGAAAAGGATCATAGGGCAATATTCTCAAGGAAGCATCTAGATGGGACACCTACACCCCCCATCTACCCTAATTTCCCCCTATAAATACACACCTCCCCATCATGTTTCAACCAACCTAGGATTTTCTCTTTTTAGTAGCCTCTCTTTTATGTAGTTGATCTAGTAGTAGCACTCTAAATTTGTAAACACTTTTATTATATCAATACAAGTATTAATTTTTGTTCTTAAATCTTGCTCTTTACTTTTACTTCTAGGCTATGAAATCTTTCTCTAACCACATGAGACTCAAAATTACTTGTGGATTGAAAGGAGCCTAATTATATGTTTTAAGCTTGCATTTTTTAGTATTTAGATTGAACCCCTTTTAATTCTCAATATTATTAGTGGGTTCAATGGTTTAGTATTCTAGATTTTGATTTTAGCTTGTAGTTTGATGGGGTTTTGTTAGAGACTTGGTAGATAAGCTAGTTTTGAAGTTTTGTGTGATTTGGAGTTGGTTTGGTAAGATTTGGTGTTCTCCTTGTTCTTGATTTTGAGGTTTTTGGGTGTAAATTTTAGTTTATGATTTTGACTTGAGGTTAATGGGTTTTGGTTAGTTATATTTTATATAGGCTAGATTTAAAATTTGGTATAATTTGGAGTTGTTTTGGCTTGATTTGGATCTTGTTTTGGTCAATAATGAGTAGTTTAGGGATTATTTAGTGTAGAAATTAGTGTTAAATTTGGTTTAGAGGTTAGTGGGTTTATATTTGTTATATTTGGAATGACTTTATTTTCCGGTCAAATCAATTTTCCGGTGAGATTTAAGCTATTCCGGGCACCTCAATGAATTCTGGTGAAACTGTCGAGGCGGTGCTCTGTTTCCATTTATCCCGTTACTGTTTCACGGTTACCTGTTTTGTTGATTTTGTTTTACGCGTTCACACTGTATAACGTACACACTTCACTGCTGCTCAGTTTTTGTTTTTGTTTTTGTTTTTATTTTTCTTTCTTTTCTTTTTGTTGTTTACTTTTCTTTCTTTTTCGTCGATATATTACGTTGTTTTGTCAAAAACTTTGATATCCTTGATCTGAGTTAATTAGTTTCTTACTTTTATTTTGTCATTTGGCTTATTTAAAAAAATTCTCAAAATCTTTTGGTCTAATTTGATTAAGTTAAAAATTAAGTTTCGCGAAAATAAATTTAGTTCTTGTGGATCGAATCTTATATTACTAAAACGGGATCGTGCACTTGCGATTAATATCAAAATCTTATTTTGAGCACATCATTGGCAAACAGTGATAGAGATTGATCTTCTAACTGTTCAAGCTCTTCCATTGTATAGAACTTTTCGTCACCACTGGAAGAAGCAGTTTGACCCATCTCAGGTACAACAAATTCCTGAGTAGTCTTAGAAGGAACAACAACATCCTTCTTTTCTTCCGGTACTGGTGACTCAACAACTAGAGCTCTCGAATGGTTCTGTGTTTTACCCCAGCCATATCTCTGCTTACTTTGAACTTGCTCGAGTTCATAAGTTTTCAAAACTCCGTAGAGTCTTTTCAGAGAAATCTCATTCAGATCTCTGCTTTCCCTGATGGCAGTGATTCTGTGTTCCAGATGTTCGGGAAGGGTTAAGAGAAACTTCATGTTGACCTCTTTCTTGTCATAGAATTTCCCATTCAGATTTAAATTATTTATCAAATTATTAAGTCTGATAAATACTTCTGAAATCCCTTCTCCGGGATTGGAACCAAATTGTTCATACTGAGCCATCAGTATCTCTTTCTTGTTTTCCCTAACTTCCTCTGAGCCTTCATTGATAATCTCTAATGTATCCCAGATTTGCTTGGCGTTTGTACAATTTACAACAGCATTGTACATCACTGGATTTAGAGATTCAACCAAAATTAGTTGAAGAGCGTCATCTAAGTTCATCTGTTCACTCTCTTCATCTGTGTACTCAGAAAGTTCTTTCGGAATGACCTGATGAGGTATTAACACACCATCCTCTTCGTGTGCTAATATGACATTCATCGGAGTAGTAACACCTTTGTCCAAAATCCCGATGTATTTTCTGTTCGCTGTTCGGAGGAATAGGAATATGTGCCTTTTCCATAGGCCAAAGTGTTCTTGGCTGAACGGTGGGATTTTAATGCTACTGATCTTTTGGGTACTCATTTTTAAGGATTTAAAGTGAATAGTGTTTGGATGAGAAATGGATTTTTGAAAGAAAAATATTTTAAATCAAAATTAAAATTTTTTTAAAAAAAATTAATTCGAATTAAAAATATTTAAATTTGAAGTGAATAGTGTTTGGAAGAGATTTGGATTTTTGAAAGAAAAATATTTTAAATCAAAATTAATTTTTTTAAAAAAAAATTAATTCGAATTAAAAAATATTTGGATTTAATGTGAATAGTGTTTGGAAGAGATTTGAATTTTTGAAAGAAAAATATTTTTAATCAAAATTAATTTTTGGAATAAAATTAATTCGAATAAAAAATATTTGGACGTTACAGAGTTTGTATATGATCTGATACGGTAAAATGGTATCAACCGCTCTGATGCCAATTGTTAGGTCCTGGAGCGATTGTAGAAGGGGGGGTTGAATACAATCGTCACTAAAAATAATCGAGGCGGAATAAATCTGATTGGAATGTAACTTGTTAATCAGATTAAAGATTAATTAATATAACAATGTTTTAAGTCGTTATATAATTAATATGGTTCGTTTTAATGTCCACTAGTTCGTAGAATAAATTTGACAGAAAGTATTCTAACTCGGTGGAACAAAACAACCGAATGATCAAAGCACAGTAAACTGTGGTTTTAACGAATAGCAAGTTTAGCACAACTTGAAAGCTTACAAGCACTTTGAACAAGAACAAATGAATGGGGGGAGGCCATATTTATAGGCAAATCCCATGAACTAGGCAAGACAATGGTGCAAAGACAATCTAGTGGTGGCTAAGACAATTTAACACTTTGTCTTGCCAAAACAAGCAAGGCAAGACAACTTAAGCTAAGGCAAGACAATGAAATGGGAAGGTAAGACAATCTAATGAGAAGGTAAGACAATCTCAAGGATTGTCTTTCCTTCTGTTGGAAGGAAAAGGAAGAGGTAAGACAATCATAGTTATTGTCTTACCTTGTTGATTTAACAAGACAAAGCCTTGGATTGTCTTTCCTTTTGATTAAACATTTAGACAATCCTTTAGATTGTCTTTCCTTGTAGTTTTCCAAGTAGACAATCAAATAGATTGTCTTTCCTTGTGTTTTACAAGTAGACAATCCATTTTCCCTTTAATTAATTAACCAATTAATATTCACTTAATTATTTTAAATGCATAAATTCATAAATTAAATTAATTCGAGATAGAATTAATTTAATAAATAAATTACACATCCAATATAATTATTTTGAGAAGTGAAATAAATAATTAGATAATCAATTATCCCTTTTCTTCTTCTTCAGAGTCTTCAGTCTTCTGTAAACAATTAAGATCTTCGACTTGAATGAACGGCCACTTTCTTTTGAAGTAGAATATTTAATCTGATGAGCTGATACACAAATGTACTGTCTGGTTCATCTGTAACTAGCTCAATTAAATATTCCTTGTCATTTAAACATTGAAGCTGTGACTTGTTCGTCGATTCTTCGTCTTCTTAGTTCTTCTTCTTCATTTGTTGACTCAATATGGAATCTTCTGAATAAATAAAGTATTGAAACTTTATACCTTCTGATCTTCTGGACGTGCTACAAAAGATTATTTGTACACTGAGGCTTGATCATATTAATGAACTTCTTCCAGTGGTTTGCAGCAGCATCCTGAAATTCTTCTGACATAAAATCTTCAATAAATCATTTGACGTTCTTCGTACGGATTCCGGATAACAGTACTTGCTATTTACTTGCTTTCTTATCAGAGTTGAGTTGATTCCTCTTAATTACAAATAGGCTTAACATATGCCTTTCATTCACCACTCTTTCTTATCTCGAATTCCCATGAAAGACTTCCTTTGTATACCCAGATTGTGTCATTCTTTTTCCAGAGATTAGTGAAACGCTTGAATTCAACTGGTATAGTCTACGTAAAAACCCAAAACATGTATAAGCAGTGTAGTAATAAGCGTTACTATATAGTTTAAATTTTTTAAAATGTCATCATCAAACTTTCCACGCCGGGACAGTATCTTAACATGTGAGATGGCATAACCTGAATGTTAAAGTGTATGGGATACCAAATCCTAAAACGCAGATTACCTGGATTGGAACATGAGGAATTTTTATGTGTTTACTTTTATATTTGCATTAACATAATACAACGAACAATTACAACCCTCACCATAAGTGATGACATTGATATCTAAACCAACTTCAACATTGCGCCCATCAAACAAACTCAACCTAAAGATGCGGTCTCCATCATAAGTAAAAACTAACAATTCCAGCCTATCAAAATTATCCAATCTTAATCCTTGACATATACTACTCAAACCAGAAATTTTATGATGCAGGAATTCGTAATGACCACCAAACATGAAATGGTTTTTGAGAACATAAGTAACCCATTCAGGGATTTTAGCACCAAACATGCATGCGTAATAATGATCTAGGGGGCACCTAAAAACAATCAAACAGTAATATGTCACATGATTTTTGTAATATCCGGGATTTCGACATGTGTTTATTTATACCAGTATGTAAATATTTTGTGAATATTATGTGAATTAATTGTGAATTATATGTTAAGTGACTCGGTGAATGATCGTCTATGTATGTTATGACTTGTTAAATTATAATTTTTATATGATCAGATCAAAATATGGAGAATTTAGGCACTTATTTGGCAAATTATGGATTATTATATGATTTGATGTTTGATTTAAGGATTTAATTAAGTATATTATTAAATATTATTATTAATTGATTTTAAAACTCGTTTACTCGATAATTAAACCCCGGGGGGCTTCCGGGAAAGTTTCGCCGGTTTGTTATTCGAGATATTCTGAACAACTTTCGTGTTTTAACTTTTCCCATCTGGTGTACGGATTTACGTGAAAGAATTTCGGAACGATTTTTATGAATATTTTATTATTATTTATCATATCAATAATTGTGTACACCGGATAATTTTAACACCCCAAATTATCTTGACTCAAACATTATATTTTCGTACTTCGTGCCAGACAAAGCTCGGAGCCCCATAAGTTTCTCGTAATGTGTGTATTTAATATTTATCTTTAAAGTCGGTCCCGAATGGATCAGTTTTTATTAATACTTAATGATTAAGAAGTGTATTTTATATCCGACATGATCCAAATGGGGGCCAGTTATTCGTAATTATAAATAGGATAATTACTATTTTATTTTTCATAATTATCTTTTCAATACACGAGAATCGAGAGAAACTAGTTATTCGTTCTTCGCGTTCTTGGAGTTCAATCGAAGATTTGGGGACGTTATCGGACTCAGAATCAAGCGTGCAAGCAGTCCAAACGAAGATATCGAAGCGTAGAATCCATATCAAGTATCAAAAACCACTCTAGATTCATAGGTTAGAAGTAATTTGGGTTTGAAATTTCGAATTAATTAGGGTTAAATTAGGGCTTTTTGATTTTGATGTGTTTTATGTGATTTTATGCTTCCATGTTGTAGATAATCTTCTCCTGATCATTTTGGTATATCATATGCATGATTTGGAGTTCAATAACATGTTCAAAATAGGGTTTGATTGTTCGAATGTGAAATTAGGGTTTATAACCCGTATGAAGGTTTTCAATTAAATTCGGGGTTTTGTTATTCTGGAGTTAGAAGGGTAAATTGAAGTGTGCAATAGATTGGGGATGTGTAGAGGAGTCGACTGGTGGTATCAGAAGTAGGGTGAGGTGTCGGGATGGCCGGAATCGAAGGAAAGAAAACTCGCCGGCGACGGCGAGTTTCTTCGCCATTTTCCGGCCAAACCACAGCTTGGTTGATCAAATTGATTGCATGAATAGATTCCTGGTGGCTTGGAGAGCCGATCTACACTTTTTGAGCGCCAACGGAAGCCGGGAACTCCTCCTCCGGCGACCGACGGCGGTTCGGGGGCGGCGGCTGTAATTTTTACAGTTTAGCCCCTGAACTTTTGAAGATGATGAAAGTTTAGCACTGTAGTTTTAAAACTTGCGATTCAAACCTTTAAGTTTCAAAAACTCGCAGTTTAAACCTTGAAGTTTTAAAACTTTTAAAAACTGAATTATTTTAAATTCTTTTAATTTCGAAAATCATTTATTTATTTTCAAAAATAGTTTTTAATTATTTCTTTATTCAAAAATAAATCTAATTTAATTTATTAATTAACTTTAATTAGTAATTAATTATTATAATTAGTCAATTAATGTAAATATTAATTGATTAATTGTTTTAATTATTTATTAATTGATTTTAATTGATTTATTAATTAGATTTAATTGTTTTAATTGTTTTAAAAATCTAGAAAAATAGTTTCAAGCTTTAGAAAATTATTCTAAAGTATATTGAAGGTTGTTAGTTGATTTCAAGTAATTTCGAACCTTATTTCGGGTATTCGAACTTGCTTATTCAGTTATAACTTGATTCTTTTACCTGTTTTTATTCCGAAAAATGTTTAAAAATTCATAATAAATACCAGAAAAATCATTTTAACCCCAAACCTTTTCTGAAAGGCTATTTTATTAATTAAATTATGTGCTATGTGCTATGTGTTACTTGATTGATATGTGAAATGCTTATGTGAACATTGTATGCCTGTTTTATTAGTATCTTTTGAGCCGTATATCGGATTTAAGTGAAACGAAGGGTAGCTAGAAGCTTGTTTCGATTATGAAACAAATAGAATGATATAAGATTGAGTATTGATAGATGAACATTGTGATTATCTGAGAAGGACAGGCTTAGGAAAGGAAAGCAAGTAGTATTGGAGTGATTCTGTTTAGTGAAAGCTATAAAGAAAAGTAAATCTTCCAGATAAGGCAAGTGATCTATTCTCAACTTATACTTCTGTAAACTCCTTGAATTACTCTTCGGTATATGATGTGGTTATCCTGGATAAACTTGGAATGCCTCTATTGGTATATTGTGCTATTGATCCT
Organism: Daucus carota subsp. sativus; assembly: GCF_001625215.2. Taxonomy (NCBI): domain Eukaryota; kingdom Viridiplantae; phylum Streptophyta; class Magnoliopsida; order Apiales; family Apiaceae; genus Daucus; species Daucus carota. The sequence goes on from NC_030386.2 coordinate 13,382,610, forward strand.
GATTATTGATAAACTTTATTCTATCCTTTCAACACCTGAATTACAAGCTAAACCTTGATTGTAATTTCAATTGAACTTATACCCATTTCTTTGAAACATGACAACACAATTCATTTGCTTTGATATTCTTCTATCCTTGAATGACCAAACAGTACAAGCCTATATGCTATACTTCTTCACCAAGTTATACAATGTCTTCCCAAATACCCATATTACTCCTTTGAAGAATGTTCACACATATACACCCTAACACTTGAAATTCCTACAAGTTAAACATATTTGAAACCTCAAGCTATTCTCACTTACATTGTTCCCTCTACAAAACCTCAGCTTATCTTCACTATATATTGGATATTCTTTCAACCTCAAGACATTCTTCAAACATATTGTGAGGATACTTAAACCTACTTCTGAATTGTCCTTTGATCCTGATATGTATTGCACCACTAATTATCATGATTCTGATTTGACGATTATGATTCTGTTTTGGTAATATTGCTTCTGTTCAAATGGTATTGATCCTGATTTATTGAGATATTGTTGATTTCATTATATTGTTAAAGAATTGGATGGTTTTATAAATGTGGACCAGATTCGTGGTCAGACCAGATTCGTGGTCATTAGGCCAATGTGTGCCTTGGATCCAATGATAGAGCTTGGTATGTACCTGGCTCGGGGTTAGTGCAATTCTAATCATTGTTTTAAAAAGGGAATTTGATGCCTTGATTCATTCTTGTTGATAAATATTGAACTTCAGTTTATTGTTTATATTACTTGCTGAGCTGTAAGCTCACTCTTGCGATGCCTTATGTTCTTTTCCAGTGAAGAAAGAGACTACTGTTAGCGAGGACCCACAGGCTAGCCATCAAGCTAAGGTATCAGGATGAGTGTTGGGAAGCCTTGCTAGGAGTTGCTGATATTATAAACTTTTGAGTATCATTGTGTGTAAGCACTGCGTTTTATGTTGTAAGTTGTAAGATATGGATTGGGATTTGACGTATTGTAATATAACTTAAGTTGTGGCTTGTTTCATACTATAACCTGGAGCGATCCGTGGATGTTTAGGGTCAATGTATATATTATTATAGTTTACAGGTTTATATTGTTGTGTGACCCCCAAGTCTATGACCCGGATTCGGAGGGTGTCTCAGGTTGGTATCAGAGCTACAGGTTATGAGTCAATGAAACAAGCCTAGATTATCGGGTTTGGGTAGAGGGCTTAAGATTAGAAGTGAGTGATAGGTAGATAGAACGTTGAGAGGTAAGTAATAGTGACTAACAGGTGTTCTTACTATCAGGGATTCTTATATATGTTTTATCATATGACTTTCAGGTATTCACGATGTCAGACCCAATCATTCCCCTATATCCCCAGCATTCAGACACCACTGTTAATGGACCCCCACCCCCTCAGATACCAGAGCCTCGCCCTCCTGTTTCACCCACTTTGGAGGAGGTGTTGGCTGCAGCAGTAGTAGTTCCTCCCAGAGACATAGCCTCAACCTCTCGTGCTAGGCCTTTCATACCTGGACCCCCACCCAGTACCCCCAGTTCCACCCGAGGTTCTTCTGTTCATACCTCCTTTCATACCGCACAGCACCCTGTTCCTTACCATGAGTATGAGGCGATGAGGATGGAGCGCTAGTACCTTCTTGTGCAGGTTAGGGAGTTAGAGCGTGTTATCCAGATGATGGACCCTGGTAGAGCTGAGCGAGAGCTGAGGCAGGAGATTGTGACCGTCAGGGAGATCGCAAGGGCAAAGCTTAGTGCCGCAGCTGAAGATCAGGGTACCTACGGTGATCTAGTAGAGTGGGCCATATGGATGATGAAGGAGTTGGACAAGCTTGGAGGTCCTACTTTTCCTTGGAGTTAGACGGTGATAGTTACAGAGTGGTGGTACCATGTATATTAGTGTGTAGTGTGTAGTATATCGTCAGCCAATTTTGACCCTGTATAGACTAGCGGTGCTGACTAGTGTGTAGGTTGGATGTTCTGCTTTACTTTTGACAAGCGCTTGCGCTGATGTACCCCAGCTCTTTATATATATATATCAGAACTTTTCCTTTTCATACTGTCTTTCACCTTATTGCACCTGTCTTACTTACTTTACATATCGCACTTGTTTATTTTGCAAACTGTACCTGATATAAACCCTGTGATATTATTGTACCCTGTTTTCTTTCATCATTACTCTGTTCTGTAAAGAAGCATGTGATTTATTTAATTAAAGGATTAAAAATGTTTTCAAAAAGAAATATTCTGTTTTCTAAAAACGATTGTTAAAGGTTTTAGAGATTAAATAAATTGCTTGTTTCTTTACAGAGCTATGCCTCCCAGAAGACAAAACCGTGCAAACAACCGTGATGATAACAATGATAATAACAATCCAAAACCTACAATGGCCCAGATTCTTTAGACTTGGCCCAACAGACTGCCAACCTGACTCAGCAGCAGGAAAGGCAGGCTAATCCCCAGGTTACTTTCAAAAACTTTCAGTCTGTTAATCCCCCAGAGTTTAAGGGTTCAGCGGACCCTATTGAGGCTAGGGTATGGTTGAAGGAAATTGAAAAGGCATTTGTGTTAGTTAAAGTGAGAGATGAGCAGAAGACTGAGTTTGCTAGTTATTATCTGAAGGAGGAGGCCACCTATTGGTGGGAGTCTGTGAGAGCAATGGAAGGGACAGAGGATGTTACCTGGGATAGGTTTAAGGAGTTGTTTTTGGAGAAATACTTTCTTCAATTTCTCCAGGATCGAATGGAGTTACAGTTTTTAGAATTGAAGCAAGGGGATATGTCAGTGGCTGAGTATGAGAAAAAGTTTGCTGAGTTGGCTAGGTTTGTTCCAACCTATGTAGATACTATTAGGAAAAGGGCTAAGAGATTCCAACAGGATTTAAAGGCATGGATCAGGGGGAAGCTAGCTATATTGGAATTAGATACTTATGCAGCTGTAGTTCAGAAGGCAATGATAGCAGAAACGGAGAGCGAAATGTCTCAGAAAGAGAAAGAGGGAAAGAAGCGTAAGCCAGAACATCACGAGGGACAGTTTCAGCAGGGAAGGTTTCAGAATTTTAACAACCCGAAGAAAAGGAAATATCAGCAGGGGAGAAATCCCACTTTTAAGAAGCCAGATGTAGGTGGTAGTGGACAAGGTAACCGTCCAGCTATTGGAAATCAACCAAGGCCTCCACTGCCGGAGTGCCAGATATGTGGAAAGAGACACGGGGGAATCTGTAATAGATTGAATGTAGTGTGTTATAAGTGTAACCAGAAGGGACACTATTCTAGGGAATGTCAGAACCCACCAGCACGGAACCCAATGATTCGAGATCAACCAGCAAGGAACCAACCCAATAGGACTCCAGCAACTGGGATAACATGTTTTAGGTGTGGAAAACCAGGACACATGGTGAAGGATTGCAAGGTACCAGCTCCAGGTAACCCTACACTTAGAATTATGGGATCCACTCCAGTAGTCCCAGAAGTTCCCAAAGCCAGAACCTACAACATGACTATGAGGGATGCAGTCCAGGATGCAGATGTGGTGGCAGGTACGCTTACTGTGAATTCTTTATGTGCCAAGGTTTTGATTGATTCTGGAGCTACTAGATCGTTTATTTCTAAAGATTTTGTGCATAAATTGAATCGTCCTATAGAATTGCTTAATGAAATTATGAATATAGAGTTGGCTAATCAGGAACGTGTCCCTGTTAGCCAAGTTTATAGGAATTGTGAAGTTGAGATCTTAGGAAATAAGTTTTGTGCCGACTTGATACCTTTCAAGTTGGGAGAGTTTGATGTTATTTTAGGGATGGATTGGTTATCGAAGCATAATGCTCAGATAGATTGTAGTAGTAAAAAGGTGATGTTAAAAACACCGAATGAGAAGACGATAGTATTTCGAGGGCAGAAACAGGTAAAGAAGTTTTTGACTATGATTCAAACGAAGAGATTGTTGCGTCAAGGTTGTGAAGCTTATATAGCATATGTAACTGATCAGAGTCGAGAACTTGGGAAGCTTGAAGATATTCCTGTAGTAAACGAGTTCCTAGATGTATTTCCAGATGAGTTACCCGGATTACCTCCAGATAGAGAAATTGAATTTGCAATAGATTTAGCACCTGGAACCGAACCAGTATCTAAAGCCCCATATAGAATGGCACCAGTAGAAATGAAGGAATTGGCAACCCAGTTACAAGATTTGTTAGAAAAGGGAGTGATTAGACCCAGTGTATCCCCGTGGGGAGCACCAGTGTTGTTTGTGAAGAAGAAGGATGGTAGTATGAGGTTATGTATTGATTATCGGGAACTTAATAAGTTAACTATTAAGAATAGATACCCATTACCCCGTATAGATGATTTGTTTGATCAATTGAAGGGAGCGAGATGTTTTTCGAAGATTGATTTAAGATCGGGATACCATCAGCTAAAGATTAAACAAGAAGATATACCTAAAACAGCTTTTAGAACCCGATATGGCCACTATGAGTTTTTAGTAATGGCCTTTGGATTAACCAATGCCCCCGCAGCTTTTATGGATTTAATGAACAGAGTCTTTAAACCATATTTGGATAAATTTGTGATTGTATTCATAGATGATATTTTGATTTATTCCAAAACCACGGAGGACCATGCAACCCACTTAAGGATGGCTTTAGAGACATTGAGAAGAGAGAAGCTGTATGCTAAGTTTTCAAAGTGTGAATTCTGGTTACAAGAGGTTCAATTTCTAGGTCATATAGTCAGTAAAGAAGGAATTAAAGTAGATCCCTCCAAGATTGAGGCAATTATGAATTGGGAAAGGCCAAGGACACCAACAGAAGTTAGAAGTTTTTTGGGTTTGGCAGGTTATTATAGAAGATTTGTTCAAGATTTCTCAAGGATTGCTGTACCAATGACAAGGCTTACCCGGAAAGAAGAAAAGTTTGTGTGGACTGAAAAGTGTGAAGAAAGTTTCCAGGAATTGAAGAAAAGGTTAGTATCAGCCCCAGTGTTATCACTTCCAGATGAGCAAGGGAATTTTGTAATTTATAGTGATGCTTCTCAGAAGGGATTGGGTTGTGTGTTGATGCAACATGACAAGGTCATTGCTTACGCATCCAGACAACTCAAACCCCATGAGCAGAAGTATCCTACACATGATTTAGAGCTAGCAGCCATAGTGTTTGCATTGAAGATTTGGAGACATTATTTATATGGGGAAAAGTGTGAAATCTACACAGATCATAAGAGTCTAAAGTATATCTTTACGCAGAAAGAGCTTAATATAAGGCAGAGAAGGTGGCTAGAATTGATAAAGGATTATGATTGCACCATCAATTATCACCCTGGAAAGGCAAATGTAGTGGCAGATGCTTTGAGTAGGAAAGAAAGACTGAATGTGTTGACGCTACCCAAGGAAATATATAGAGAATTCGAAAGGCTGGAATTAGAAGTTAGAGTGAGAGAACCCTCAGAAGCTGGATTATATACAATGATTTTTCACCCAGAGTTACTAGAAAGGATAAGGAAATGTCAAGAGACAGTAATGGAACAGGATGTTAATAATTTAGTTGGAGAAGAGCTTTGTACCCAGAAAGATGATCAAGGTATTCTAAGATTTTCTTCTAGGATATGGATTCCACCAGTACAGGAGTTGAAAGATGAAGTTTTAAGTGGAGCACATAGTTCCGCTTATTCAATTCACCCCGGGAGCACTAAGATGTATAGAGATTTGAAAGAGAATTATTGGTGGCCAGATATGAAGAAAGAGATTGCAGAGTGGGTAAGTAAATGTTATACGTGTCAAAGAGTGAAGGCAGAACACCAGCGACCGAGTGGATTGTTACAACCCCTGGAGATTCCAGAATGGAAATGGGAGCATATTGCGATGGATTTTATAGTTGGATTACCTAGAACGAGGGCAAATCACGATGCCATATGGGTTATTGTAGACAGACTAACTAAGTCAGCTCATTTCCTTCCCATTAACGAAAGATTCTCATTAGACAAGTTAGTCCATATGTATCTGAAGGAGATCGTCGTTCGTAACGGAGTTCCCGTATCAATCGTATCCGATCGAAATCCACGATTCAATTCGAGATTCTGGAAGAGCTTTCAGGAATGCTTGGGCACCAGATTGAATATGAGCACTGCTTATCATCCACAAACTGATGGTCAGAGTGAAAGGACTATTCAAACAATCGAGGATATGCTACGTGTCTGTGCTATTGATTTCAAAGGCAATTGGGATGAACATCTACCGTTAGTGGAATTCTCATACAACAACAGTTATCATGCAAGTATCGGAATGCCTCCTTATGAAGCTCTTTATGGACGTAAATGTCGCTCACCCGTATGTTGGGATGAAGTAGGAGAACGTAAACTACTTGGGCCAGAACTAGTTGAACAGATGAAGGAAGTTATTGAAACCATTCAAAGAAGACTGATTGCAGCACAGAATCGTCAGAGAAAGTACGCGGATCAAGCCAGGAAGGATATGGAATTTGAAGAAGGAGAACCTGTATTATTGAAGATTTCGCCATGGAAAGGACTATCCCAATTTGGCAAAAAGGAAAGCTAAGTCCCAGATACGTCGGACCATTCGAGATCTTGAGGCGCGTTGGTAAAGTGGCTTATGAGTTAGCGTTACCCCCACATATGGAGCATATTCATAACGTCTTTCATGTGTCAATGCTTAAGCAGTATCATCCAGATTCTAGGCATGTGATAGAATACGAGCCAGTAGAGCTTCAGGCAGATTTGTCTTATGTTGAGAATCCAATAAAGATTCTAGATAGGAAGGAGAAAGTGTTAAAGAATAAAGTGGTGAAAATAGTGAGAGTATTGTGGAGAAACCCAAAAGTTGAAGAGTCAACTTGGGAGTTAGAAAGTGATATGTGTGAGAGATATCCTCACTTATTTTCTTAGCAGATTCTGAGGACAGAATCCTTTTAAGGGGGGAAGGATGTAATATCCGGGATTTCGACATGTGTTTATTTATACCAGTATGTAAATATTTTGTGAATATTATGTGAATTAATTGTGAATTATATGTTAAGTGACTCGGTGAATGATCGTCTATGTATGTTATGACTTGTTAAATTATAATTTTTATATGATCAGATCAAAATATGGAGAATTTAGGCACTTATTTGGCAAATTATGGATTATTATATGATTTGATGTTTGATTTAAGGATTTAATTAAGTATATTATAAAATATTATTATTAATTGATTTTAAAACTCGTTTACTCGATAATTAAACCCCCGGGGGCTTCCGGGAAAGTTTCGCCGGTTTGTTATTCGAGATATTTTGAACAACTTTCGTGTTTTAACTTTTCCCATCTGGTGTACGGATTTACGCGAAAGAATTTCGGAACGATTTTTATGAATATTTTATTATTATTTATCATATCAATAATTGTGTACACCGGATAATTTTAACACCCTAAATTATCTTGAGTCAAACATTATATTTTCGTACTTCGTGCTAGACAAAGCTCGGAGCCCCATAAGTTTCTCGTAATGTGTGTATTTAATATTTATCTTTAAAGTCGGTCCCGAATGGATCAGTTTTTATTAATACTTAATGATTAAGAAGTGTATTTTATATCCAACATGATCCAAATGGGGGCCAGTTATTCATAATTATAAATAGGATAATTACTATTTTATTTTTCATAATTATCTTTTCAATACACGAGAATCGAGAGAAACTAGTTATTCGTTCTTCGCGTTCTTGGAGTTCAATCGAAGATTTGGGGACGTTATCGGACTCAGAATCAAGTGTGCAAGCAGTCCAAACGAAGATATCGAAGCGTAGAATCCATATCAAGTATCAAAAACCACTCTAGATTAACAGGTTAGAAGTAATTTGGGTTTGAAATTTCGAATTAATTAGGGTTAAATTAGGGCTTTTTGATTTTGATGTGTTTTATGTGATTTTATGCTTCCATGTTGTAGATAATCTTCTCCTGATCATTTTGGTATATCATATGCATGATTTGGAGTTCAATAACATGTTCAAAATAGGGTTTGATTGTTCGAATGTGAAATTAGGGTTTATAACCCGTATGAAGGTTTTCAATTAAATTCGGGGTTTTGTTATTCTGGAGTTAGAAGGGTAAATTGAAGTGTGCAATAGATTGGGGATGTGTAGAGGAGTCGACTGGTGGTATCAGAAGTAGGGTGAGGTGTCGGGATGGCCGGAATCGAAGGAAAGAAAACTCGCCGGCGACGGCGAGTTTCTTCGCCATTTTCCGGCCAAACCACAGCTTGGTTGATCAAATTGATTGCATGAATAGATTCCTGGTGGCTTGGAGAGCCGATCTGCACTTTTTGAGCGCCAACGGAAGCCGGGAACTCCCCCTCCGGCGACCGACGGCGGTTCGGGGGCGGCGGCTGTAATTTTTACAGTTTAGCCCCTAAACTTTTGAAGATGATGAAAGTTTAGCACTGTAGTTTTAAAACTTGCGATTCAAACCTTTAAGTTTCAAAAACTTGCAGTTTAAACCTTGAAGTTTTAAAACTTTTAAAAACTGAATTATTTTAAATTCTTTTAATTTCGAAAATCATTTATTTATTTTCAAAAATAGTTTTTAATTATTTCTTTATTCAAAAATAAATCTAATTTAATTTATTAATTAACTTTAATTAGTAATTAATTATTATAATTAGTCAATTAATGTAAATATTAATTGATTAATTGTTTTAATTATTTATTAATTGATTTTAATTGATTTATTAATTAGATTTAATTGTTTTAATTGTTTTAAAAATCCAGAAAAATAGTTTCAAGCTTTAGAAAATTATTTAAAGTATATTGAAGGTTGTTAGTTGATTTCAAGTAATTTAGAACCTTATTTCGAGTATTCGAACTTGCTTATTCAGTTATAACATGATTCTTTTACCTGTTTTTATTCCGAAAAATGTTTAAAAATTCATAATAAATACCAGAAAAATCATTTTAACCCCAAACCTTTTCTGAAAGGCTATTTTATTAATTAAATTATGTGTTATGTGCTATGTGTTACTTGATTGATATGTGAAATGCTTATGTGAACATTGTATGCCTGTTTTATTAGTATCTTTTGAGCCGTATATCGGATTTAAGTGAAACGAAGGGTAGCTAGAAGCTTGTTTCGATTATGAAACAAATAGAATGATATAAGATTAAGTATTGATAGATGAACATTGTGATTATCTGAGAAGGACAGGCTTAGGAAAGGAAAGCAAGTAGTATTGGAGTGATTCTGTTTAGTGAAAGCTATAAAGAAAAGTAAATCTTCCAGATAAGGCAAGTGCTCTATTCTCAACTTATACTTCTGTAAACTCCTTGAATTACTCTTCGGTATATGATGTGGTTATCCTGGATAAACTTGGAATGCCTCTGTTGGTATATTGTGCTATTGATCCTGATTATTGATAAACTTTATTCTATCCTTTCAACACCTGAATTACAAGCTAAACCTTGATTGTAATTTCAATTGAACTTATACCCATTTCTTTGAAACATGACAACACAATTCATTTGCTTTGATATTCTTCTATCCTTGAATGACCAAACAGTACAAGCCTATATGCTATACTTCTTCACCAAGTTATACAATGTCTTCCCAAATACCCATATTACTCCTTTGAAGAATGTTCACACATATACACCCTAACACTTGAAATTCCTACAAGTTAAACATATTTGAAACCTCAAGCTATTCTCACTTACATTGTTCCCTCTACAAAACCTCAGCTTATCTTCACTATATATTGGATATTCTTTCAACCTCAAGACATTCTTCAAACATATTGTGAGGATACTTAAACCTACTTCTGAATTGTCCTTTGATCGTGATATGTATTGCACCACTAATTATCATGATTCTGATTTGACGATTATGATTCTGTTTTTGTAATATTGCTTCTGTTCAAATGGTATTGATCCTGATTTATTGAGATATTGTTGATTTCATTATATTGTTAAAGAATTGGATGGTTTTATAAATGTGGACCAGATTCGTGGTCAGACCAGATTCGTGGTCATTAGGCCAATGTGTGCCTTGGATCCAGTGATAGAGCTTGGTATGTACCTGGCTCGGGGCTAGTGCGTGACTGATCAGCAGCCTAACCTTGGTTTTTAAATAAAAACATGAATATCCAATTATAATCATTGTTTTAAAAAGGGAATTTGATGCCTTGATTCATTCTTGTTGATAAATATTGAACTTCAGTTTATTGTTTATATTACTTGCTGAGCTGTAAGCTCACTTTTGCGATGCCTTATGTTCTTTTCCAGTAAAGAAAGAGACTACTGTTAGCGAGGACCCACAGGCTAGCCATCAAGCTAAGGTATCAGGATGAGTGTTGGGAAGCCTTGCTAGGAGTTGCTGATATTATAAACTTTTGAGTATCGTTGTGTGTAAGCACTGCGTTTTATGTTGTAAGTTGTAAGATATGGATTGGGATTTGACGTATTGTAATATAACTTAAGTTGTGGCTTGTTTCATACTATAACCTGGAGCGATCCGTGGATGTTTAGGGTCAATGTATATATTATTATAGTTTACAGGTTTATATTGTTGTGTGACCCCCAAGTCTATGACCCGGATTTGGAGGGTGTCTCAATTTTGAAATATGATAGGTTTATTAATCCTGAAATTTTGTCATCATTATAAAGTACTTACAATTTCATCCAATGTTGGATGCGCCAAACTTATAAATTTAATGAACTTCCATCCTCCACCGTTGTTTGAAACTGAAACCATTGATTAGATCCAGACGAAAAATCGTAATTTAAATTATAGATATCAACATGCAACACTTGAAACCGTCTTACCAGGTACTGGAGAAGATGTTTGGGAACAGTGCACAATTGCAGGAAATTCGATCTCATTACCATCTTCTCCCACTATATATACCTTGAAATTGCTATTATCAACATATTCAAAAAGCAAAATCTCCCCATCAACGAGTTGAAAATCAGTAAACAAATCAAGCAAACCAGTCAATTTACGACTTTGTTCATCATAAGCAACATGGATTTTATAACCATTTCTGATGGAAAGAATCCAATTTCCAGTAAGAGCATTATGTTGCATGTCACAGAACTTTTGTGGAATTAACTGTAAACCAAAAACCACGGTTCAGTGCATGTAATATTCTTTAGGAATATGTATTTTTAAGATGTGAAAGAAACCTACCAATTCATTTGAAGAGCAATCATCAGAATGTATTTTTAAGATGTGAAAGAAACCTACCAATTCATTTGAAGAGCAATCATCATATGTCATGAACTTGAAGAAATCTGGAACGAAGAATGGGTACTCCATTTTTTTTCTTCGAAAGATGTAATGAAATGTAGAAAGAAAAGAAAGTAAACAGAATGCAGAGAGAAAAGTTACAAGTGTATATGCATAGTGCTACAAAAGTTTAATGTTATTGCAGTTACCGAGGAGGTTGCATGATAGAAATATTAATATTTTAATTTTGAAGACCCTATGGGGCCAACCCTTTTTTTTGTCAAATCTTATATATATGCGAATTTAGATTTGGAAAAGAATGTTTTGAAGATATGTTGGATTCATAATTTATAGTAATCCAAGAAATGACTAGAAAATGTCAAATATTAAAAAAAATTCCTAAGAGTGAACGGTATACGGGGCCCGCCTTTTGTTTGTCAATATCTTTTATATAGAAATGTAGATTCGGCATAGGATTTTTTGACGATGTTTTGTATTGGTAATTCATAGTAATTGAACAACTATTAAGAAAATGTCTCATATAATAAAAATAATAATATAATTTTGCAAGCCATATGTGGCCACCCTTTTCTTTGTCAATTCGTTTTATACAAAAATTTAGAATCGGCATATAACGTTTGACGATGTGTTGTATTTGTATTTCCCAAGTCTAAATAGAGAACTGATCGAGAAATTCTTTTGATCTATAAGAAATAATAATAAATTTTGAAGATGTATAATCATGTACTATAGAACATGTATAATACTATATAATATTAGTTGAACAGAAAACATAATCATCTACTATAAAACATGTATAAATTTGTGTAAAAGTATGGTCATAATCAGAATCATTTAATCAAGTAAATGTGTAATACATTTAATTATCTATTAATCAGAATTATCCGAAGAAGAGGATTCATAATCCGGATCATATCCATACAAGACACTCCTGAATTCATCTACTTGAACTTTAAATTTTACTTTGTTCCTAGCAACAATCTTAGCTTGCTCTTTCAAATCTTTGGACATTTTCATCCATACTTCCACCCTTTCATTAAACTTAGAAATCATTTTCTCCACTGACTTTTTGGTTTTTTTAGTATGCTTCTGAAGAGAACTTTCGATATCATCTAAAAATCTATGCGTACGGATTGAATAACTGTTTGGTAGAGATTGAAATGAAGATGATGTTTCTCTAATGCTAGGCTTTTTCTTCTCTGCAAGAAGATCAGCAATGCTACTGCCAATTTAAATTTCAGCAAATATAATTGCAGATCATTAAAAAGCAAACAAACAAGCGTTAAAAAATTACAATACTTTACCCGTAGCATGCGTTAATTGCAACTGCCTGAGTAATTAAGTCGGATTGGCGCTGCTGCACATTATCGAAGATCGAATTTAAATCTTCAGTTGCGGTTTCTACATTCGTCACAAATTCACTCGAAGCAATCACCAAATTATATATTTCATCGACAATGTTGTCCGTCATATCCTGAAATCTCTTTCTTTTTGCAGAGAGTGGTGAAGACATTTTGTTTTGTTACAATACATATAAGTTATAATATATTAGTATTCTGAGGTTTATATAAAAGGTGAAACAGTTATGAAACACTAGAGTACACGATATCGGCATGTTTCTTTTGTTTAAGAATCAAATCCATAAAAATAATTGAGGACTGTTGATGTACGATAAAACAGTTGATGCACAGTCTAAAAAAAAAGTCTTCCCCATGTTCCTAACAGAAAACATGGTATTTAATATCAGGAACAATCTGTGAGAGGTATCAACATGTTCCTAACAGACAACATGGTAAGTTATAAGTTGGCACTGTATTTAATATATGTTGACGTGCATATCTGAGTTTTTACCTTTTTTAATTTTTAGAATGATCGGATACATTGTTGGATTCCTTCAAATCTGGCCGAGTTTTTCGATGAAGATCTTCAAGAAGATCAAAGTTATGAAATAAATAACTTTATGATCAGTAGTTACAGAGCAAAATGCAAGTGTGTTGACGATGAGTTTTATATGATTCTAATGGCTTCTACCATTGTTCAATCTCTCGACGAAAACCAGTCTGTTACAGCAAGAGAGACATTCAACTTCACCAAACTGTCAGAGTTAGACACTGAGCATTTTCAAGACAATCACTGCATAGGCAAGTTTCAAGTATTCTGTATCATAAGTCTGTACGATTCAAGTAACAAAACACAACATGTTTACACAATTAACAATTTCATTCAATTCATTTTAGATGTCATTGGCATAGTTGCAAAGAGTGGAACTTTGGATTGTTTCATCAACCAAGAGAATGTAGAGGAATTGTACTTAGACTTTCAAATCACAGACAATATGTATGCAACTTGAACAATTTGTGCATTCACAAGGTAGTGCACAACATGAATTTATATTAACGTTGAATATTCGTTTTCTATTACAATGCAGAAACAAGATGATGATAAGATTCAGAAATTCAATGGCTCAGGAATGCAACAATGCTTTTGTTATAGCAGCTGAGAATCATATGGAACCAATAACAATTTCTATTTCCAGTTGCAAGATGCAGATTTAACCCGTGCAGGGATAATATGTTATTGGTTGATGCTCCTTCAACAAGGTTCTTTGTCAACTATGAGTATGAAGACGACATTCTACTAAAACGAAGGTACAATTTACGAATTGTAACTTGAACTTTCCCTATAGCAGAATTATGAACCAGCTCTTTTTATTTTCAGGTACCGGGAACTGAAGAATATGTAAGTGTGAATCTTTAAAACACGACATCAGTTGTGAGTGGTAGTCGGCTAAAGCTAATTTATTTTTCAAGATGTGATATGTTAGTTAATTTTGAAATGAACAAGTTTCAGGTTCCTTATTTTTGGATCATTACGTTTATAGACTCATGGATGTATACACATTACACCCAAATTAAAATACTAAGAGGAAACAAATCAAACAAATCGAACTTAGTGTACAAAATTATTGGATATAACCGACAGATCGAAAACATTATTCTAAAACAAATTAAACATTGTTTTTTTAAAGGGGTTATTCACTCAAAACTTACAATCATGACATAATCCTTTTTTAAACAAAGAGTTTGAAATGGAACTTTCAAACCATTCTTCAAACCAAGAAAAAAGAAATGAAGAATAACATAAACAATCAAAGAATAAACATCTAAATTTCCATTTTGTAAAGAACAGTTGAGCAAATTACTCCAGGAAACCTGTCGACAAGGTCTATATTGAAAGCACTTGTATTCGAGAATCAATCCCCAAGATTGAATAGTACATATCATGCAAACCATTAAATTTCTATCATTGGATATTAAAAAGTCCATGGCACGCTGGATTCATGATTTATAGTAATCCGACTAGAGTTTCAACATCAGGATCCATATTTGTCAAACTTCAAAATATACCCAAGAAAAACAAGTCACATACTATTATAAAGCAGAATAATTAAGTTAAGAACCTGACCAGAAGATTGAATAATTGAACAGAACATACCTTAAAAGAAGTTCGCACAGAAAGATTAACTGGGATTGTTAATACTGGAGTCGTAAGAGAATTCATAAGCGCAAATGGGTTTCTCAGGCAGCCTACAATTATTTACAGTTTTGTGTTTTTCTAAATTTGGGTAACACGCAGAAACTATAATCAATGAAGAATATTTTTTTTTTTGAAGGAATGAATTATAATATTCGAAAAGGGATTTAAACCATGCCCGCAATAAGTCCAATATTATTTGTATTAAAATCCGGATATTGGAAATATGGATATGGTTAGGTATACCTTATGTTATATAAAAATTGTTACTCCCTCTGGTATTTAATATTTGATGCTTTGACTTTGGACATGTATTTTTAAGTGCTTAGACCGAGTAGTAAGGAAAAAAAATCCAAACAAACCTACGACAACATGTAAATCTAAAATTGTTTTAATAATAATATATCAAAGTATTATGTTTTGTTGCAACATATTTATTATGACAACACACGAGATTGTATTGCAGGACATATGCGAGAAAGATTGTTATGAATACAAGTTAAATACATTAATTGATCTAGAACAAATATGTATCGGTTTAAATCGTTTGACAGAAAGAACTTTGTGTGTAGGTGTTAATGAAATCTAATAGACGTAAGTAAAAAAATTAATAATTACCAAAGGATACTAATTTTTTCTAAGCATAAAGAGGTTAACATTATTCTCCTGGGATTTGACTATATAGTAACGCTTAAAAATTATAGAATTTAAAATTAAATTCTTTAATTGAAACCAAATATTTTTGGTGAATATACAATTCATGAAATTAAAGCATCGGCTGAACATATTAGTAACCTTATTTGCAGGGTTTTAAACCTAGAATTAAGGTTTCGCGCTGTGGCGAATACAAAAATATGAAGATCTAGCAAAGTGTTTTAAGCAGAATGATAAGCATGTAAGATACGTTCCTAATTTTATTTTCAAATCTTATTGATTAAAGTACCTGAGTGTGTTATATTTCCCTTTTTCCAGGGAGAATATTCAGAAGGCCCCTAACCAAAATAAAAAGCGAATGATGACAAAGTAAGATTACATATTCATCTGGCCTTTGTAAGTTAATTATTTCCTACAACACAATTTGTTATTATCTTTTAGACGTATATGTAATGAAACAGAAGTCTCATCAGAAATATCAGAGAATTGTACCGATCACTTCCAATTAAGTAAGTTTGACTTTTATAACTAACTATCAATTTGGGATAATTCTTGTATAACGTTACATTTTTTACCGAAATGTAATAATTTTACCGATATGTTGGTTTGGACATCTCATTTGTATTTCAAAATTTTGTATTACTATAATTTGAATAAATAATATAACTGAAAAATCCTGCATTAACATAACCAGTGTTAATATAGCGAAGAAATTAATTATTCAATTACATGATAAGAAAAAAATAACATAGTAGTAGACTATTGTGTGAAAGTCTGAAGTGTCACGCACATGGTTGTGTACACGATTGAAGAGGTATGAATACTGTGTACGTGGTAGCATATAAACAAAAGAAGGTGTTGAGGGGAGACTGTGAAACAGATTGTAGTAGGTTCATTTAACATTTTATTACATTTGTGCAAAAAACTGCACTCGACTGCAGTATATATTTAATAGTGTACTACTACCGTCTTAAGTTATTATTATATTTGTTTTATTATTCCTCCAGATTTTAATAAGCATAACTTGATTAAATATGATTCTTGAAAAGACACGACTTAATTTATGTACTCCATGTGATAAAGTTTTGAAACAACCTGACTGTTGTAACAAATCTGCCATAGTATGGTGCACACATTTTACAGAAACGCACATACCCCCAGTATGCTTATGTTCATCCAATTTTCTCCACTGATCCAAGTTATCGAGGTATTATATTACTTTATGCTGACAACCGTGAAAGAATCACAGTAGCTATATAATATATTATAGTTTAGAGAGTAAAACAAAATATTTTATTTAATGGTTTCTTCACGGGATTTTTTTTTCATAAAAATATAATACATTGAGTCAAGCATTTGTAATAGCAGCATTTTTTCTATTAAAAATAAGTCTGGACAAAAGAAATGTGTAAAGTCGTGCACGATCACCTTTTTGACAGTCCCCATACACCGAGACGAAGTGATTACTCTTGGAATACCAACCATGCATGAAACGTTATATTTTATACAATAAGTTAACCAGTAGCTTTTAATTAGTAGTATTAACAATAAGCAGATGTGAAAGGTCTCTTATCAATCCTATATATAGTGTTGCAGCGAAAGAGGACTGATCATACTGTGTTTTTTCTTCTTCCAAATCATAAACAATGTATAATCCAATTATTCTAGCCCTTAACCACGATATAATTTCTCTACTCCTTTCTTATCTCATACTCGATAGATTCAGCGACTTCGCCATATTTTTCTAGGTGTGGCATTTTAATCAATCTCTAAGTACTATAAGATATGTTATTCGCAAGATGGATTGGGATCAGATGTATGCTTTGGCTAATCACCCTGAAGAAATCACACGCGAGCGATTTGAAAACTTTGTTAAGGTATGTTTGGAGCTTGACATCGAACAAGCCCATTTTTTGTTCTCAACAAAAATGTTGCTAAGCAATCAATCTGTCCAGCATCATCTTAAAGTTCTAGAGAAATATTCTACCTTACATTTTCCATCTCACTTTGCTTATTTAATTTTCAAAGCTATATACTGCCCATTCGAGTGGGATGACACTGTAAAGCAGATGGGTTTAATAATCCAGAGTCCATGCTTAAGAAACAGAGTTCCTGAACTAATTTATCTGCTTCGCGATATTAAAGGTGAAGAAGTAACCAATATATTTCCGATATATAAGATGTGTCCCAATGCAAAGAACAAAGAGACTTTTCTACAGTCTGGTTGGCCTCCATGTCAACATCATGTATGGAAGTCTTTATGTCAGGCAGTTGTACCACAGGCTGCAGATGAAGTCGATGTGTATGACCAGTATCTTACACTGGATCATATATTACAGACGGAGTGTGCATACTGTTCAATGCAAGCCTTACTGTATAAAGTCGTCTTTGGTATCTATGTTTAATGTTGGATTGTAATAGATGTATGATGTTTTGAAAGTTAAAGTACTGTCTTCTATTTTGAATTTATATTTGCATTCGATAATTCATGCATTCTATATGCTGGCACATGTTACTAAAACTGTTAATTAATTCAGAATTAATTGAAGAAATGTGCGATGTAATAATTGCTTAAACTAATCGATGTCTTTACCTTAAAGTCAATTAATTTTAATTATTTAAGTAGTTATCGTAATTTTGTTAAGCAATTTTATTCGCCAAACATGAGAAGAACAATATAATATATACAGTTATTTGATAGCAACATTCATAATGAATTGACCTTAGTAGAAATAGGATAAAAGATTAATAAGAGATTAGACACAGAGTAACGAAAGTTTATTGTGAATGTTACATTAAATTAAAGTGTAGTACATTGAAGAGCATCTGCCAAAATAGTAGTATTTCGTTCGTTTTGTCAACTGCCACGTAAAACAAATTAAGAGGCCGTTTGGTTGCACTTGAAATAAGTATTTTTTGGTGAAAGTAAAGAATTAAAAGAAATCCATCTATTTGCAATTATAAGACGTATGAATTTTTTACATGTATTTTTATGTCTTTTGATTGCATGCTTAAAAGAATTGTTTTTGAATTTTTAATTTTTTTTAAAACCAAGTGATAAAAGTGTTTGAGACAAAAGTAGAAGTGTTAAAACTTAAGCTAGCATTCATAAACATTTGAGAAGTACTTCTTGACTATTTTCACAAACGGTGCAATTTGAATAAAAAATAATTTTTTTTTATTTGAAAACCCAGAAGCAGTGGTTTTGAATCCTGGCCAAACTGCCCCTAAGTTTTGGATTGGGCTCGAGTATGAATTAAATAGTCAAATATGAAGAGGAAAATGTATTTTGAAAATGTAAAATATAAGGAATCCGTGCTTTTTGTATCATGTGTTTACTGAGTTTCCAGTTCAGATAGTTTTTGATTTTCGAATACCTGAATTTTATATCCACACCCAAAATTTCTTATGTTTCTAAATAATATCTATGTTTGAATCTATAGTCCAAAAAATGGGTTTAAGGTCAATCAAATCTGATTTGAGGAATCGGGTGTCCTTCTCCTCAGCTAAGAATGCCATCCGTATGTAGATGAAATAATTTGTTCAATATATTATTATTTGAAAAAATTTACTAATCGTTAAATTATAAAAATAATTTATAATACGAAATTTAATAATCGTTCATTTCTTTGAAAAAATTAGTAACTGTAAATATATTCCGTCTTCAGAGGACAAAAACATTTAAATTGAGAAGGTAAGATTCTAGGTTTTATACTCTAATAAGTTGAACTCCCTCCTTCCCAATGAATAATATACATTGGGATTGGACACGGAGACCAAGAAAAAGTGTAAGAAATGAGTAAAGTTAGATGGGAAGTGGGTGAAGTGGTGGGACCCACTTATTTTTTAATAATATTATTATTTGGAATAGAAATAAAATTAAATTGTTTTTGTTAAAAAAAAGAGTTTTTTATATATAATATATAAAGATTAGTTAACAGATATAGTTGATTATATGAAGTTTATATAGTTGTGAAATTGACATATTGAATGAAAGATTCGGTTTTGTATTAAAAAATTACGATAAAATTGTATAAAAATTTTAACAATTTTTTAAAGAATAAATACAGGTCATGCCAATCCTTTAATGTAGAAAAGGGGGATGAATTTTAAAACCCATTTTTTCAAAATAAACTGTAATCGGTATACTATATATTTTCTAATAATCACATATTATTCAATGAACTATATAGTTTTTGTTAGTCGTGGATAGTTGAAAATTATAAAAAATACAATACAAAATTTTGGTGTCTTACAAGACTACACGGTAGCACATTATCTCTGCATTTAAAGTTTAAACACGGTTCAGATATCAAATGTATCAGTCTTTTGGTTTGCCCTGTCAGCATTCACGTGTTCATGTTCGCAGCGTTTATCTCCATAATATTACTAAAATGCCTATCAACGAAACGTCTCAGCCTTTCTCTCAATATTTATAAATAGAACTCAATTACAACTATCAAACTCATCTTGCTCAGTATCTCAAGTAATTTTCATCTATCCTTAACATCAAAATGAAAAAGTCTATGAGTTCCATGGATGCTTTTATGTTAGTTGATATCGACATTGTTTTGAAAATATGCTCTTTGCTGCAACAACATGGTTTTATTGATCTGTTCTTTTCATTCAAGTGTGGTTTCGTTTTCAAACTCCAGAAATGTTGAACAAACTCCTTCATAACATAGATTGGAGTAAAATGCATGAAATTGTTGAACCGTTTATGAATCTTGAATATAGGGTGTTCAATAATTTTCTTCAACACAACATAAGCATTGGGGTTAAAGGTGCGTTGTGTTATGAGGCATGTAAAAATCTTATTCAAGGTTTCAATCCTATGCATCACCTGCAGATTCTACAGAATATATCCAGTGATGATCGGCTTTCTTTTTTGGCTTACCACGTATTCCAAGCTATATACGACGAGTCGTCGGTTCGAGATAGTGGTGTTATTCTCATTCAAGAGCTTTCTGTTAATGCTGACTTTAGGTCTGAATTTGTGAAGAATTGCCAAACCTTAAATGGGCGGTATCGAAAACACAACCTTGTCTGGGAAGGTCCTCCTGTGCTATTTCCGCAGAATGGAGTTTGTTCTTCATTTATTGGAAATAATGGTCATAATCTAGATCCTTATGGTTTTGGTTGCACCTATGAATAGATTGTCAACTGTTCTTGCTCTGAATGTGTTATTATTATGGTTTGTTTTAAAATATTTAGAGGATATTAGGACACATGCAAGTAAGTTTGTAATAAAATTTAATATGAAATATATATGTGATCTTTTGTCACTTTGATTTCATTCATTGCTGCGATAAGTTTGATTTATGTTACAGTTATTTGCATAGTTCATAGATTTCCAATGGGTTTGACGCACGATTCATTCTACTATGTAAAAGGATGGTTTGTAAACTCATCTACTGCTACGGACTATGGCATTAAATGCAGAACAAGCAACGCATGAAAACGCAGACCTACTGGCTACTGCTGATGTACTACTGTATCGTGATATCATTGTGAAATATGTCATATTTTCCCCCCAACTTCGCCTATACAAGCTTTGTCAAATACTCTTAGCTTAAATGGTACTACTAAATACAAAACCTGTTAACATCATTATGCAAAAAGAAAATGATCTGGTGCGTATATATCATGTAATGATGAATTTAATATTATTATGATTTCCACAATTCCGGAATTATTTTTAGTTTTAGATAAAATGTTTTAAAATAAAGATGTTTAAAATCTTTTTATTAGAAAGACTGCCATGTGACTATTATTAGGTGACAACTATAATCTTATTGTTCATACCATTATAAGATCTTTTACACTCCTTTCATTAGTGGAATCGTTATATACACACCCCAAAAAAATAATTATCGCGTAATTAATATACACTCACATACATTTGAACGTACCATCTTATGTGATTATCATCCATATACATGTACCATTTATTAAATCTACAACAATTTGTTTAAAAAATAGTTGTGACATATATACAAAGATAAAGTGGAATATTGTGTATAGTTCCCAAAAACATGAGTCAAATTAAACGAAGGATGAGTTAACTTTACTCAATTTCCTAAGTAAAGCCGAGTGAAATTGAGTAAAATTAGATGAACAATGTTCATGTGTGTTTTCTCTCACAAATGTGTATACACATGTACAAAATTGTTCTAATGGAACAATTTGTTGATCTTTTTATGAGTATTAATATTTTTCATTTAGTCTTTAGAATAATCATTCTCATAAATTTAAATAATCATTTTAAATATAAACTAAACCACAGTACTCATTGATATATAGTTGTAATCTTCTATATTATGCATCAACTGATTCAAAATTAATGTAAAAGACGAGCACAGAGAAATAAAGAGCTTAAGTAATACAAATTTAGTATAATACAAGTAGTCCCTCTATCTCATCGTAAATGTGCATGATACGCATTGTTTTGATGAATATAAAAATAACTTGGAAGTTGGATTATTTTTCCTAAATTCAAATGACAATTGTTTTTTTTTATTTCGTTGAAGGTTTTGAACATGTTAAAATTATGGTCTTATCGAGAGGTCATGTACCAAAATAGTGCGTATCATGCAATTACAATAAAAGTTTTAATATACTACTGATTATGAATAATTACACTAACCATAAATGTGGAAGTTTCTTTTGACTTGAATATGAAATAAATTTTTTGTCATTTTCTCTATGATATCATCCGTTGTATAAGATACTCCCTTTGGTTTTTATTATTTTGCGTTTTGACTTCTGGCACACATCTTTAGGTAACTTGACGATATAGCAGAAATTATATTTTTTGATTAATTTTTTTTCGCGAATTAAAATTTTGAATATATATTATTTTGGACGGTAAAAATACTTTTGGAAATTCAGATTTTCCACTTTCTCTAAAATGAGTATTAACACATAATTTAATATTTGTAATTTACTAATCGTTAAATTATAAAAATAATTTATAATACGAAATTTAATAATCGTTTATTTCTTTGAAAAAATTAGTAATTGTAAATATATTCTGTCTTCAAAGGAAAAAAACATTTAAATTGAGTAGGTAAGATTCTAGGTTTTATACTCTAATAAGTTGAACTCCCTCCTTCCCAATGAATAATATACATTGGGATTGGACACGGAGACCAAGAAAAAGTGTAAGAAATGAGTAAAGTTAGATGGGAAGTGGGCGAAGTGGTGAGACCCACTTATTTTTTAATAATACATTTGATATAGTGGAGGAAAGTAGTGGATGTAATAGTGTTTTTATTATTATAAAATGAAGATAGTGGAAGAAAGTAGTGGGTATAATAGTGTTTTATATTATAAAAGGTTGCTATTTTGGGAATGTATAGAAATGATGGGACTTCCAAAAAAGGAAACTGTATAGAATTGATTGGGACGGAGGGAGTAGTATTGTCGAATGGCCTACCATTGTCCAGCTTATGTTTTGTTAACCGTGCTCTTACCAACCACTACTACTACAGTATTATTTCACCAAAACATGCAACATATATGCACTCTGTCAATTCGTTTTCAATCAATAGCATTTATTACTTCGTACTGAAATAAACTTTGGCTGCAAATACATTGAAGGAGTAGTAGTTAACAAATGATTTTTCTAACTGAGGTCTCTTTCACAGTGCAGAATTTATCATTAAGGCGGGAAAGGTAAAAAATTAATTCGACTAAAGTAAAATGAAGGCGGGAAAACGTTCTGATTAATATAGTCATAATATTTGCTCCTCTGCTATTATTTTCTATATGTTCAGCCATAGTTGTACTGCATATTGTTCATTTCTTTTAAGCTCTATTTGTTTTTCAGCTGATTTCTCAATCATCAAAGAATATCCTATCAGGTAACATTCACATTCAAACCTGTAAATGTTTATATTGAGATGCTTTGCACAATCAAAATTTATAAACGATATTATGTTGTCATAGTTGCAAACATGTTGGTCAAATAAATAACTGATTTCGCATTGTTCATATACAATAATTTTCTGTGTATAGTTTTGGTCAAGAGCTGATACTTAAAATGCTATTACAGATCATACGTGAATGAAGAGAAGAACGTATAGTAAAGCATTTGCAGATATCACAAACGTAATACCTAGAAGAGATCCAACAACAAAGTTTCCAGAAAATGACAGTGCGATAAACTCCGAAATTGAAAAGAGTATGGTGATAAGTTTGTAACTGTTTATAACAATGAAACAATTGTTCATCATCTTCACCTAACTACTTTGAATGCAGGTCGTAGAAAAAGAAGAGTTATGTGTGACGAGAATTGGAATCCTTTTTCAGAGGACAATTACAACGGTGAACATATTCTTAGTATTTGTTTTGAGTAGATGAAATATTTACAAGTTTGTCGAACTATATATCAAAAATGAATGTAGATTTGATAAATAAATTTACTTTCCTGTAGCAATGAATAAATTTAATTTTGAAATTTACAGAAATGTCCTGCAAAACAAGCTCTAACATGGACATTCCTATTGAACCTGTTGACGTTTTGGAAAAAATATCTGAACCTGTCACAGCTGATATATCGAGTAATTAAGTTTTTACATAACATTTTGTTTTACATATACCATATATGACGTTAATATTTAAATGTTATGATGTTATAAATGTATGAAATTAAAATTGGGCTGTTTTAATTTCAAAAACAGGAAATGATGTTGTAGAATATTGGTCTCTTGGGCCTCCTTCTGAAACATGTCAGCATTGTGATGCTGTTATGTGGAAAGAAGAAAGCATTAACAAGAAAGTTAAGAAAGCAAAGTCTAGATTTTCATTGTGTTGTGCAGACGCAACCATCAAATTACCAAAATGTAAGGATATACCTACTTACTTGAAGAATTTGTATGCTGATCCTATACAAGGTCCTTTGTTCATGCAGAATATTACTATATACAATAGTATGGTCTCTTTCACGTCGATGGGTTGTAACGTTGATAGATCTATCAACAAAGGATATGGCCCTGTTATTTATAGGCTTAATGGAATAATTATTCACCAGTTAGGTGCTTTATTGCCGCACCCAGGGAAAAAACCTAAATTTTGTCAGTTGTATATCTATGATACTCAAAACGAGATTGCAAACCGGATGAGCTGGATTGACAATCCCGTGAAGAAAGGAATACATGCTTCTATTGTTCAGGGTTTAATAACGATGTTTGATGAAACAAATATTTTAGTGCAAAAGTTTCGTCAGGCACGTGATAGGTTTGAAGAAGATCGAATTGTTGACCTTCGCATCCAGCTCAAGGTGTCGTGTTCTGTATCTGGAAGGCCAAATCACATAATTCCATCAGATGAAGTTGCTGCTGTATTGGTTGGTAATGCGAAATACACTGAAGGTGTACGTGATATCATGGTTCATTGTAAAAGAAACAGTCTACAGCGAATTCCCGAGATTCATCCTTTGCGAGCTGCACTACAGTATCCCATATTATTTCCAAATGGTGAAGATGGGTATCACGAGGGTTTGGAATATGTTAAAATTCCAGGAAATTCAAAACGGGAAAAGAAAAGAAAGAATATCACTTCTAAAGAATACTATTCCCACTGTTTTCAAGTGCGAAAGAATCAAGGTATGTAAATGTATTTCCTCATTTGTTGTTTTTCATATATAAGAAACTATATGCTCTTGGATTTTTTTCAGACTACACTATGCGTTTAGGCGGTCGACTGTTTCAACAATTTATTGTTGATTCATTTTCATCAATTGAACAAGCACGCCTATACTGGGTCAAGAAACATCAAGAGGAACTAAGATCAGATTTGTACTCTAACATTCGTGATCAATTTCACAAGGGAGACATGGATACTTCTAATATTGGTCAGTCGTACATATTACCTTCGTCATTTACTGGATCTAGAAGGTATATGCAACAGAATTTCCAAGATGCTCTAGCTGTGTGTCGCGTTATTGGGCACCCTGATCTATTCCTCACGATGACATGTAATAATGAAT
Organism: Daucus carota subsp. sativus; assembly: GCF_001625215.2. Classification (NCBI taxonomy): domain Eukaryota; kingdom Viridiplantae; phylum Streptophyta; class Magnoliopsida; order Apiales; family Apiaceae; genus Daucus; species Daucus carota. The sequence continues at coordinate 13,408,023 of NC_030386.2, forward strand.
GGCCAGAAATACAACATATGATGGCTCTATTACCTAGTTGTAAAATTGAAAATTGTCCTGATATTACAGCCAGAGTATTCAAATTGAAAGTCGAGCAGCTGTGTACCGACATTCAGAAGAATGAAATCTTTGGTAAATGCACAGCACGTAAGTATCTAATAGAATTATTAATTTCAAATTGCTTGCTCTATGTTTTACAATGATCAAATGATTAACTAAGTGAGAAAAATATTTTATAATTTATGTAAAAATATCTATCCAATTTTATTCATGCAGTTATGTACGTTGTTGAATATCAAAAACGCGGTCTTCCTCACATCCACATGTTGATATGGTTGGATAGTTCAGCAAAACCAAAGACTTGTGAAGCGGCTGATTCATTGGTAAGTGCTGAAATTCCTAATCCTGTCGAAGAACCAGAACTTTATGAAGCAGTTAAGAAGTTCATGATCCATGGTCCATGTGGTAAACAAAACCCAGATTCCTCTTGCATGAAAGATCACAAGTGCACACGCCATTTTCCAAAGAAGTAAGTATGACTACACTATAACATTATTTTCCAACCTCATCTTCCGTTTTAATCATGTTTTAAGTGATGTACAAAACAACATTGATCATGCAGGTATAGTTCAAGTACCACTATTGATCAATCTGGCTTCCCAATTTATAGACGATGTAAAACATCTGAAAAAGTTAAAGTACGTAAATCAGAGCTTGATAATCAATGGGTTGTTCCATACAACAAATACTTGCTTCTTCGATACAATTGTCACATAAACTTGGAAATCTGTGCATATGCTAGCAGTTTGAAATATTTATTCAAATATTGTCTAAAAGGCCATGATCAAGCCACAGTTATGATAAACAGAAAAAGAGCTAAAGACGGGGAAGGTGATAAACCTGTTGTTGTTGATGAGATAAAAACATTTTTAGATGGTCGTTACATATGTGGGGTCGAAGCAGCTCATAGAATATATGGATTTGATGTACACCACAGGACCATATCTGTTCAGCGACTCCCTTATCACCTTCCTCAACAAAAATCTTGCACGTTTTCCAGCAAGGATAAATTGGCTGATGTGGTTAAGCATTGGTCAATCCGAAAGAGCAAGCTAGAAGCTTTTTTTGATTTGAATAAAGTAGATAAAACTGCAAGAAAGTATTGTTATAGTCAGATTCCACAGTTTTATGTTTGGAATGGTCAGTCCACAAGTTGGTCAATAAGGAAACAAGGTTTTCAAATTGGCAGACTAACTTACACACATCATGGTAGTGGTGAGCTTTGGTATTTAAGAATGCTTCTTTGTCGAATCTGTGGCCCTACCTCTTATAAAGATCTTTTACTGTACGTGGCATTTTGTATAAAACTTTCCAAGCAGCCTGTGACGCTCATGGATGGCTTGCCAATGATAAGGAATGGGATGAAGCGTTAAATGAATGTTCAACAGTAGGTTTTCCGAATCAAGTACGTGAGTTGTTTGTTTACCTTATGGTAAATTGTGAAGTGCATGATTTATTAAATCTGTGGAATAAACATCGATCGAAGATGTCAGAGGACATCTTATATCAAAGGCGCCAAATATGCAAAAAGGACAACTTGGTACTCTCAGAGATGGAAATTGAGAGTTATGCGCTTGCAGGTAAATGTAATTGAATAAAACACACACACACATTGTACAACACTTTGGTAAGTAATCTCCTAATAATTGATTGCATTGTTTGATTTTCAGCTATTGACAAGTTGTTACAGTCTGTTGGGAAATCTCTAAAACATTTCACTCAGCTACCTCAACCTGATGAAAGTTTTATGAATTGTGGTGAAGACAATTTAATCATTGAAGAAACTTCATACAATACTGTACATGAGTATCTTAAACACGAGGACATGATATCCAGACTTAATGAAGATCAAATGTCTGTGTACCAAAATATCATGCATTCAGTGGATAATAAAGAAGGTGGTTTGTTCTTCGTATATGGAAGTGGAGGATGTGGTAAAACTTTTCTCGGGGGTACCATAATATCTAAACTTAGATGAGAGAGGAAAATTGTACTACCTGTAGCATCGTCAGGAATTGCTGCACACTCCCGATTCCGCATTCCTATTATTATAGATGAAGACTCATCATGCAACATTTCCCATAATTCTGATATTGCACAACTGTTGAAGAAAATGGATCTTATTATATGGGATGAGGCTCCCATGCAACACAGGTATGCTTTTGAAGCATTGGATCGTACACTACGTGATATTATGAAGTCTGTAGCGCCTGATAGATATCATAAAGTTTTTGGTGGAATAACTGTGTTGCTTGGTGGTGATTTCCGGCAAATACTTCCTGTAATAAACTTTGCAACACGTAGTGAGATTGTTTCTGCAAGTATAACAAGATCTAGGCTGTGGGATGAATGTAGGATATATCTGCTTAGTATTAACATGCGTGTCAAGAAAGATAGTTTGATCATAGAGGATAATTTGATTGAGAAATTTAATAAATGGGTACTCGATGTTGGAGACGGAAAGATCCCAGACTGTAATGGTGAAGAAGATGGCTTTGATGGAGTTAATATTCGGATTCCTGAAGAATTTTGCATTTTAAAAGACAATTTCAACGTTGAAGATATTATTGATTCCACATATCCTGATTTCTTGCTCAACTACCAAGATGAATCATATATATCTCAATGTGCTATCCTTAGTCCAACAAATGAAATAGTTCAGCAAGTGAACTCTGTGATGCTACAAAAGATCCCAGGGAAATGTCATTCATATTTGAGTATTGACTCTGCCGAAGAGTGTGGTGACACTGATGAAGAATTCAACGCATCATATCCAGAAGAATATCTACATGCTTTGAACGAACCTGGTTTGCCTCCACACAATGTTATGCTCAAAAAAAATGTGGTTGTCATGCTGATGAGATATCTAAACCAAATCTTAGGTCTCTGCAACGGCACGAGGATGATAGTACGCAAGTGTTTGAAACATTGTGTCATGTGTGAGGTCATTTCAGGCAGCCATAAAGGGAGTATTCACTTCATACCACGTATCCAAATGTCTCCTAGCGATAGTCGTTTACCATTTAAGCTAAATCGTCTCCAAATTCCTCTTCAGATATGTTATGCAATGACGATTAACAAATCTCAGGGTCAATCACTAGATAGAGTAGGTCTTTATCTCCCAAGCTGTGTTTTTTCACATGGTTAGTTGTACGTTGCTATTAGTCGAGTTACTTCTCCAGCCGGACTTAAAATCTACATTCAGTCATCAAGTGGTTCAAGTTGCAATGTGACAAGAAATGTTGTTTATGATGAGGTTTTCTATAATCTACCAACCCAGACAACTTAGATTAAACCTGCTCAGTTGGAGGCAACATAATTTTTGCCAGGTACGTTCACCAAGACTTAGACGAATTTATCTGCTGTTAAGATTTGGCTCTGCATCTGTCATAATTTGCAGGACATTTTTTTTACGGCAAAAAGATAAATCCATAATGCATCATTCACTTAATCCACTTATAACCCCAAGAATTCAAGAATATTACAAATGACAAGGTAAGAACTATTCTCAAAATATTGCATATGCTGAATAAATGTTTATAGTACTACAAATCCTGTTATCTGATATCGCTAGGTTGACTGTAACTTAACTTTGAACTTTGTAGGAGATCCAAGATTGTAGAACAAACAGATGTCTCCTTCTTTTGCTTTCAAGAAATCCACCATCTTTTTCCAGCCTGAATGGATTGTTGTTCTACCGTTTATTTTTTTGATCTCCAGTTGGAAGTTTTGGTTATCAGTTGTTGCAGTAATGAATCCACCAGATTTCCAGTGTTCTGTAATATGTATATAAATGCAGCTGACATTCTGTTCAAACATATATTATTAGTAACAGGTCTACTTTAAGTTGATTACAACATAAAGATGAGACACTTACAACACCATGGCAGTGGTCATCAAGATGTGATGGCTGTATCTTTACTCCCCAACTCAGGAATTCACGTAAATTATTTCCATCTACAAAGAATATGACATAACAAAATTATAGTAAATGAGATTTAAATCAGATCCTAGTTACAAATAATAACATTAATTTGTAAATTTTAGAAACGACTGAATAGTTAAATTTTGCTAACGAAAGTAATACCTTCCTCTCGAGATGAATTTCCTAATAACTGCCGCTGTGATGCACTGATTAGATTATTTTCAGATGACAAACGAACATCCTTTTCTGAATGTTTTAACAAATTAGATGTAGAAATCATATCTGCCCCTTTAAGAATTATCTCAACCCCACCTCTTCTAAAACATCTTAGTCTCATTTGTGAATCACCATTGCATTCAACTACCAATATGTCATCAACCTTAATTTTGTTCAGAACAAAAAAACCTCGCATACCCAAGAAGCCTCCTTTTTTCCTAGAGAAAACCATGTCTACCATTTGACCAATCCCCAAAAAACATTTTGTCTTCTTTGGCAGATAGTTTCTCAATTTCCTCAGCAATAACATTGGAATACCCTGCAGCCAGGTGTTTATTTTTAGAACAATACAATCTACGGACAACAGAAAGATGAATTGCAAACCATATATAATTGAACACTTACAATTTTGCCTGTATGGAAAGAACAGTAGTTCACCACCGAAACAAACTTGAACACTGTTATGCTTTTGTCTGCAAAAATAAAGAAAGCATGTATATTCCATAACAAATAAGATTTCTACTTACTCGCAGTAACAAATTTGACATAGCAGAGTTAAAAGTTTAAATACCTTCACATTCATTTGCCCTTTCATCATAACTGCCATTGAAGTCCTCACGCTGCATAGTACAGTTCCTAAAGATTTGTGAATTATTTATTGGTTGTAAAACTAACACATCCCCCTCTTGCAAACTATTTTTCTTTATAAAACTTCCCCATCCTTTAACAAAACAAATATTGCCTTCTCTAACCTCATAATCCATTTCAAAAGTTTGGCTTCCAAATATAAACCAAACTTTACCAGAACCGACACCTAATCTTATGTAATCAGTGATGGTGTGATCACCAAATTGCAAATCTAACAATCTTCTAATACTGGTATTACTGATTTCAAAACACATGGGATGGTGCTCATACGTATATGTATTAAACATAAACCTTGCAAGTCCTATTTTGTCAGCTGACTTTGAGTCTTCAGTAAATCCACTCTCTAGCACCTTTTTTTTTAGATTTCCCGACTATCCAAGACATAGCTTAATCCTTCAGCATTGAACAAAGTCAAATTGAAGATATTTGATCCAGCATACTCCAAAAGCATTGGTACAAATGCTTGAATTTCCAATCTTTTGCTGAATTCATCAGCAACGACAAATGTTTTTGAATCCAAATCAAGGTTGACAGGGAATTCCACATTCCCGCAAACCATCAATACAAATGTAGTATGTTTGTTGATGTCAAGATTGTTACATAATTCCTCAGGTACACTCTGCAATTTTTCCCCCAACATTATGAAATAAATTAATTAATGTAAACAATAATTCCAAATTACAATTATTTCAGATAATTAAAGAGAACTTACAATTCGATTGTTTTCCAACAATGCAATGAAGCTGAGTTTGTGCTCAATGTCGTTATAGTGCTCTACATTGTTTAAAACTAATAACTAAGGAAAACTAACAAAGTATTTATAACATGAAACCAAATGTGATTTAGTCATAAGAAACTTACCAATGTCAATTGATTGTCTTGAAGGTAACTTCCTTAAGGTTGAATCGTTGATTATTCCATTTCTGTTTCCTATTCTCACTTTAAAACAGTTATCGCGACAATATTCGAACCATAAAACTGAACCATGATTCACATTGAAATGGGAACAGAAAGATCTCAACCCTTTTGTCATATATAAGTGGGAATCAATGCTCTCTATACGAACATACCAAATACTTTTTTCTTTCCAATGCATCAATCTAATTCTTCCACAAAATCTTCCTTCTCCAGATCTAATTATAGATGAGGGGAATCTCTACAGTAACAGAAGACACATAAGAACTCAAGAGGAGAACATAAGTCTTTAACTGATCAATTGCATGCAAAAGATTGTTCGTGCTTTGGCCTTACCAGATTTGTATATTTCCCTTTCTTAAATTCCACCATCCTCCAGAAATCGATACCTCTTTTAACCTATATTATTACATGTATCATGAACAAAATACTAAAATTAAAAAAACATATAAAACATTAAAATATGATTCAAAGAAGGGAAACGATTCTCACCTTAGCATTCATATTCTTTGTTGTGTTCATGGACAAACTTCAAACCCTTTTTCTTCAAACCCTGGACAGTTGACAATGTCTGTAACTCATCTACAATAATAGTAATGAATGAGTATTAAATTACTGCGTTTATTACTGACACTCTGCATGTTTCGTTTACAGTATATTAATTTATTGTACTTAATCATTTTTACAATGTCACCTTTATGAAATACACTCTGTAACTTTTATTTGGTCATTATGAAAAAGTTTTAACTATTATTATCGTAAAAATCTTAAAATATGTTATTCAAATATAGCTATGTGTGCACCTTTTTTAAATGTTAGTCATTGCAAAATCTCTTGACTCAATTCTTAAAAGATTAGAAGAGAATAAAAATTTATAATAGTAAATCTCTGTTTTCTTAATCTATGCCGTATGCTGTACTCAGAGTAGTTAAAGTGACGTAAACAAAGTCTAAGATTTTCTAGAATGACGAAAAAGAGTACATATCCAGAACAAAATTAAAGATGGACTCCCGATTATTTGAATGTTTTCTAATTTGGGCTATAATAAACCCACATCCCAGACATAGACATGTCCAAAACGAATGGCCTGTTTTTTAATTTTGTGATAGAGCCCAAAACTTATACGCATTATTGGGTAGGAAAAACCCTTACCCGCCCAACAACATCCAGTTGTTGGTTTGAAGCTTAAATTTGATAACCTATACATCAAACACTGTTACTTTGGGAAGGCAGCTAATATGTCAGTCCGTCAATGCGTACCGCTAGACTCACTGGATGAATCAAGCGAAGGATGTCGCATTCAAGCACGAGTCGTTACAATCTGGGAATGTAACAATTCCGAAAGATTTCTACAGACTATTGGGTTAAATTTGAAGTTGTTGGATGTTGAGGTAATGTTTTGAAATTTTCTGCAAGCATCTTATGACATAACTAGAGGTCTTATATATTATCTGAATAGTATGTTTTTGTGTATTTCATATATGCAGGAATATTGTGTTGAAGCTTATATCCCTCCAAGAACTGTAAAAAAGTTTAAGTCAGTTTTAGAGGAAGGTCAAACATATGAAATATGCAACTTCTCTGTTTCAAAATACAGTGTTGACTTTAAGTTAAGGGCTTGCAACAAACCAATTTATATTTTGTTTCGAGAAGATACTAAAGTCCTTGCAGGTGACAAAGATTGTCAGTTGATACCTAAAAATATCTTTGATTTTCTCATGCTCAAAGATGTTCGTCAATGCAAGGGCTATAACAATCGTCTATTAGGTTTGTAACATTAATTTTTTTGGATTAGTTTGTTAACACATGCTACATGCTAATTGATTTCCACTTATGAACAGACATTGTTGGATTAATTGGTTTCATCGAACCATTATCAATTTCTACAAATGACCATGGAATAGAAGAAAAATGTATTGAATTTGGAATTACTGATGGAATGTAAGTACCTTAACATGTATATTTATCTTTTGTTTTTGTCATCTCTCACAATGTGGTGACCTTAACTCTTTTCTAAAGCATTGATCTCCATCCAGTAACATTTTTCAAGTGTTTTTGACGGATGCTATATGTGATGAATTTCTGTCAACAATGAAAGAGTTTAATGATGAAAGCACCATTATCATACTACAGAGCTGTATACTACAGATATATGATGGTAAAACAAAATATTCGGTTAGTTCAGTTTGTATTCGTTTTGGTCAATAGCAAGTTTCATCTAAATTGTGACAAACATTTTTTCATAATCTACTAAAGGTGAGTACACTTTCACCAGCCATCCTTCATCCAGATTTGTTGTTAATTGTCAATCTGAAATAGTTGAGCATTTGACAAACAGGTAAATTGCAAAAACAATAATTCAATCATTTTCTCCCTGCTTATCTGAATTTGTTTATATTTATTACAGTAATGTAAACATCTACGCAGGTTATTTTCTATAGCAGATACTCATTCAAACAAAGGAAGAAAGGTACACACTATATCAGAGATCATTAGCAGGGAGAATTTGAATCCAGAGGTATGTTTTTTCAACCTATAAAGTGTGAGATATTAACTATTCAACCTGTTTAATAATGTATCAAACTTTATTTTATAATATCTAGGAGAATGTATATATACAAGGGAAAATTGTTTCTATTTCTGAGAACGATAGTTGGTATTTCCTTCAATGTAATCAATGTGGAGGAGAAGTTTTAGACAACTTGGCAAAGTGGCGATGTAATTACTGTAAAATAAAGATTCCAATGCCTGATAAAAGGTAAATGTGTTTTAATTCAAACATGATGATACTTTTAGTGAAACATTGATGTATTTGCATTATTGATGAATTTTAAGCTTATTCTGTTAATTTCTTAAGATTTTCTGTCAATGCGTACGTGTGCGACGATACCGCAACATTCAAAATACGTTTCAATGATCAACAAGTACAGAATTTCATAAAAAGAGGATTCTTCGATCTTGAAATGGCAAGTCAGCTAATGTGCATATATGAACATTGATTTTCACAATGTCAAGAACTTCACTAAATATAATAAAATTGCTTTCAGGAATATGGTTTGGAAGACATTTTCAAGGTTCTGCAGATTGAGTTTGTGGGCAAAAAACTGTTGCTGAGAATCAACACTTCTTGCACCACTATAACAGACGGAGCGCCAGTGTATACTGTCAGTTCTATCCAAGATGAAACTTAGGTAATACATTATACAAATTTAATGTTCCAAGTAAATGTATATATAAATATTTAGCAGTACTAACTATTTAGTGTGTCGATTGTTTGAAACAGGAATGGAATACTTAACGTAGCCAAGTTGAACAACGAAAAGAGAACATTCAGTCTAAATGTTTCTAATTCCAAAGCATAGATTTCAATATTCAACTATTGTGTGTGACGTTTTCAATATTCAACTATAGTTGCCAATGTAAATTTATTCTATATATTCGGTTATATTATTAACTTCATGGGTTAACACAAGGTTTAACAATTAAACACCCAAAACTTTAGACATCTTTATCTGTTTAAAGAATAAAATTAAACTAACCATTGTTTGAACGCAGTTTTTAAGTGGGAAGTCAGCTTACAAACCAAAACTTCCAACATAGCAAATATATAGTACAAATTATTTCAATCATGCTATAGTAATACGTTTTGGAAATTAATGCATAAGAAACCTTTTTGAACACGTTGATAGTTTTATTTCTTTAATATACAAATTGAAAAGTAAACATCACATCAGCTTGCTTTTGTAAAAAGTCATTTAATGAAACCTGTCTAAGTCATCCATACTATACAGTTCATATCATCCAGTTCTCTAAATCTTCAATTCAGATTTCATTTGCCATCTCTAAGCGTAGAACCAAGCAAGCAAGCTATGTCAATTGAACGATACGACAGCCTTTCTTCACTTGATTCTGGAACATATGACTGGAAAGTTAAAGTTCGCATTTCGAGGAACTGGAAAAGTGTGCAAAAAGCGACTGGAGAATTAAGAGGTTATAATATGATCTTGGTCGATGATCAGGTAAGCTTAACTCAATATATACGGTTTCAAACTGTTTTCTATTTACATCCATTGCAGTTCTACATCAGAGTAGTATTATGTAACAGGCCTCACGTAAGCATGCATTTGTTGGAGAAGCCTATGCGAAGAAATTTGAAGATTCTCTCATTCAAGGGCAAATTTATGTCATTGAGAACTTCAATGTCAAGCCCTACACTGAAAAAGAAAAGCATCAGTGTTTTAAAGATGACACACACATCTTCTTTTCCTCATACACTCACACAAAGACTGTTGAGAAAGATGATAAGCTGAGTCCTGAGAACGTTTTTGGATTTTATGACATATCAGAGCTGGGAGATATTGCCAACCAAAACGTCTTCTTGATTGGTATGTTCATTTCTATGTAGCTGCTCATTTCCCATAATTTAAGATATATCCCCTGCAATTTATAAATGTGATTAATTATACAGATGTTATTGGATATGTGGAAAATGTGGAAAACCCCCGTCATTTTACTAACAAGAACAATGAGGCACAGTCTTATGTTAAGTTTGATCTTTCGGATGGATGGTGTGTACATTTCTACTGTAATTACCACATTAACAATTACATTATTATATTGCTTAGAAATTACCATTCCTTGAATTTTGCAGTAATATTGTTAAAGTTACACTTTGGGACAGTTTCGGTAATATGTTCTACGAAGACTATAACAAGTTTAAAAAAGATCCTACTATTCTCATAATATCCAGTTGCAAAGTAAACATTTGGGAGAGTAAGCTGGACTTATCTTTTCTGTATAAATTAAGTTTAATTATTTAAAGCTCATTTATGCCAATTAGTTTCTTACATATGTATAATCTTTCTAGGCATTCTAAGTTTGTCGAATTATCCGGCAACAAAATACTTCTTCAACTACAAGCATCACAGTGTCAACATACTTCTAGCACGGTGATCACAAATTTTTCCATTATATATCCACATTCCAAGTTTACACATAATCAGTTAATGTATATTACAAAAACAATGACACCAAAGTATGTGCTGAATCATAAAATTATGTAGTCACAAGGAACCAGGATTTTGTAGCACTCAACGGACAGTGAGAATTGAAGTACCAGTTCCAAAGATTACAGTAGCTGAACTGAAGCATTTTATTCCACAAAATGAGGAGGTCACTTTCAAATTCTTTCTTTTTACTACATACAAATGTCTTATTGATTTTTGTATTATGTTTATATTTATAAACACATCAACTCTGTCGATAGATGAATGTTCTCTGTGATGTTACCATAATGAAGATTAAAGACAAGGAGTCTTGGTTTTATAGTATTTGTTGCGGCTGTTGTCAAGAGATTGAGAAGGTGGATGGAAAATACAAGTGTGAGAAGTGTAACAAAATAGAGCCATACCCAGAATCAAGGTGAATGTAGTAACCAATTTCCTATAAATTGAAATAGGATAGACAAATTACCTGTGCTGACAAGGTCAATGTAGTAATCAATTTCATAACATATTACATGTGCTGAAAAGTTTTTTTCGAACTTAGATTCAGGGTATGCACATATGCAGCAGATGAGACAGGTGGAATTGGTATTGTGTTGTATGATCGAGAAGTTCAGAGAGTCATTGGAAAGACAGTATTTGAGATCCAGTGGGAACAAATGCAGGTAAATTGATACATACAACAGTTTCATAGCTTACAGTTCAGTTTTTATTAATGCTACATTCAATTTCAAATTAATAAGCTGATAAATTTATATAGAATGTGACTATTGATCAATTTCCCTCTGCTGTTATGGGCCTTGAGAATGTTACATGCACAATAACTCTTGGCTTAAAAAAAGCACAGTCTGCGAACAAAACAAATATTTTCCATGCTGTTGACATAATGTTAAATCCTTCCACCGAATGCAACTCTCCAAGCTCTCAAGGAGACACATATATTCAGCAGCAAGCATCTGTAACATTGGTATGTATTCAATTTCTACAATGCACAAACTTACAGTTTAGTTATCTTGCGTTTAATACAATACTAATTCATGGGGATTCTTACACAGGGATCAGTATCACAAGTTCCAAAATCAAGAAGCAAGAAAACTCCTGACACTTTGAAATCCACAAGCAAAAGCAAAAGCAAGAAGAAATCAATCAAAATGGAAACTGATGTCAATTTGTCCGATGATGAAGACACAGAACATATCCCTTTGTCCAAATGGTAAGGAAAACAATCGCGGACTTGGTATTTTTGTTTGGCATGACATTTACTATAGCTTGCACCTGAATCCAGTAACTCTTTGAACTATTTCTTGGATTTAAGTTTGTATTAGTATTTCGCAGACTTATAACTGTTATTAAAGTCCTGTTTTGTATTACAAGATTTAAGCATTGCTTAAGAACGAGATTGTATGGTTGTGAAGAATGTTACTAATGCTTCGTAGTAATATTTGTCAAGTTACGAAGCCACTTCTCTTTTTTCCGTGAAAAATTATTAAACTTATTCAGATTTTGACAAATGTTAATAAAATTTTAAGCATCAAAAGTTAATGTTGTGAAAAATTATGTTCACGTGTAGTAATTACTTTTTAAAAGACAGAACATTCGACTTGGTGTCAAATTAATATACTACATAAGATTGAACATAACAAATCCATTGTCAATTCCGTTTCAAAGGACAGATTTTAAAAAACTGACCACTTTAGAAACGAACATTGAAATTTGATGTGAGAAAAAATTAAATTGAATATGTTAGTATAGTATACTCATAAATGATTTTTATTACGTAGTTTGTCAACGTAGTCTACAAAATTCATTCTACTTCGATAACACAACAAAAATCCAACCAAATTCTGATTTTAGGGTAATACAAACTCTTTCCCCTAATAAAAATATATTTCAAGTGTTCCATATTTTCTGTTTGATACTAATATAATCTCAGTGACTTATTTTTTCCCTTAATATTTGTTAAAAATTTGACAGCGAAAAATCATTGTATTTTTGTGACCATTTCAAAACACATTATCATATCAACTGTAACACTCTTTCGTAACTGCTCAAAAGTGTTCAGCCATTACCTACTGATGCTAGCAAGAGAATAACAAGTACATATTCTCTATTCAAGCACTATAATACACATGCTTCTGTAAAAGTTGATACAGGATTTTATTTTCAAGGACACAAAATCCATAGAGCTCAAAGTCTATATTTATGTGGTGAAATGACCGTTCAGATGTGACATTTTCGTTTCGTAATGAACCAAACCTACAAACCAAACACTATTTTCAGTTGGTTTGAATACTGAATATAGTGTACGAACACTACTAACAGGAACATAGAGGTGATCTTTTCCCACCCGTTACCAGCTTATAAATCACACATTATTCAACATCACATCTACCACACGTACTTTGCCCTCACACAACAATAAAGTAAGAAAAAAAATTTGACATGGATTCATTATCAACCCTTCAACCTGGACCGAAAGTTGATGGGAAGATCCGTGTTCGTGTTTCGAGGTGCTGGAGGCATGTTTCACGCAGTGGCGAACTAATGGGCGTTAGCTTCATTGTAGTTGATCACCATGTAAGTTGAAGTCTAACCTATTATGTACCATTAACTCTATAACATTACTACAAACTTATGTTCTACCTTTACAATGTTTGGAAACCTAAATGTATATAAATTTCACACAGGCATCGCGCATGCATGGATGGATAAGAACTGCATTAACCGACCGTTTCGAACATCAATTCGTTGAAGGCCGTGTTATTGATATCCAAAACTTTGTTGTCAGACCATACAGGGAACTAGAAAGTAACATATGTTTCAGATCTGACAAACACATGATGCTAACTGGGATCACTGCCATCGTTCCCGTTGAGGAAGTTGTTCCAAACTTTCCAATGCATGTGTTCTTTTGTAATCCTCTGAACCTCATCCAAGATCATGGTGACCAGGAAAGGTACTTGATAGGTAAGATTCCTAGCTTCGAAACTGTTGATCAGTTAAGATGAAGAGAATATCATGTTTACATGTCTTATTATTCAAAACATGCAGATGTAGTAGGTACAGTGCGGTCTGCACAAAACCTAAAGCGCTACATTGACAAGAATGGAACCGAACAATCATTTGTTAGGTTTATTTTGGCTAACAATGAGTAAGATTTATGTTTTTCCATTAAATTTGTTAACGTATTTCAAAATTATAATATGAACTCAGACATTTTTGTCTTTTCTTATTGTAAGTGATACCACTGTAAGTGTCACATTATGGAACAATCTTGCAAACTCTTTCATGGCACAAACTGAAGGATTTGAAGCATATCCAATTACAGTCTTAATCTCAAGCTGCAAAGTCCTCATGCATCGAGGTAACTGTTTATTTTTTTTGGTGAAAATTGGTTGTTAAACTAAATCTTTCTTTTCTTATGATCAAATCATAATGCAGGTAGTCCAACTCTCACAAATTTGCATGCAACTAGGTTCTATGTTAATCCAAACCTGCCATCTCCAAACATGCTGTTGAATGGTTCGTATACAAAGAACAAACTTATATAAAGTTTTTTAAACTTAAATGGTCTTATAACAAGATTAAAAATTACCACTATTACTGTGTTCTTTATGTTGCAGGTGCTGAAGACTTCGCTGTTATCTAGGAGAAGCGTTATTTACATTATGCAATATTAATGTCTTTGAAATTCTGTGTTTTAATGGCAAAACATTTATGTTCCCTACTGCAATTTGGAATGTAATAATTTTAATTATTACGGATTATTCCAATTATATGTTATTTGTTGTATGTCCAAAGACCTCTCTATTTTGGATAGTGTTGTAACTCGGCCCGGTTTCTATTAAACTATCAATGTGATAGAAATTTGTTCCACTTTGGTATATTTCAAGTTCACATGACTTTGGGTTTTTTCCATGTACTGTAATGTTTCATTCATCGCTCAAGACAAACAAAACCAACTCATCTATAACAACTAATTTTATAAAAATTGTAACAATTAAAGTATTGTTAAAACACAAAAGGTGTCATTCCGTTTTTTCGCATACTAAAGATAATGAAAACCTTTTGATATATAAGAACATATACATGATAAAATACATTCACATCCAATTTGTTCATCAACTAACATGTTTTAGGCATAAAACAACAGAACAACAACATATAAAGTTCAACAATCTCAAATTAGTAGTGATTTACACAACCCTTATGTTGTGATACTGTAAGGAGAAAAAAACATTCACGAGCATAATAGTGTAAGAATCACTTTTTTCAGTTCTGTAATTCTAACTTGCCAGAGCCTTTAACCGAAAATAAATTAAAAGTTACTGAACAAAAGTATGTGTCATCCAAAACTCAAGATTGTACAACAATTTATGGTCACATGTGTTACAGTGGAGGAATATGGCTCCTAATAATGAAGATGCGGCATCATTTTATGTAATAAATAACACTTTTCAAGCTCCCTTCCTGGGTAAATTTGTTGCTATTTTCAATTGTATAATGGATGCACAACTTTTGAATTCTCTAACAGATCTTCAACCGACTACACTTACTAATTGGAGAATTCGAGTCAGAGTATCCAGAAAATGGTGCAACACCTTTGGAGGTTCCACAAAAACTGGGGTAAATCTAATCTTCGTAGATGCTTCTGTAAGTATGTTTTCATTTACTTTAAATCATAAATCAAATTAACTACTTATGCTGTAAAAAGATAATTATCCTGACTTTTGGGTTTTGGTTTAGGATTCTCGCATGCATGCTTGGATAAGTTCTCGAGTTGCTCAATTTTTTGAAAATAAGTTTGCAGAAGGAGAGGTGGTACATATATACAATTTCAGAGTACGCAGCTACAGACCTTATGTAACCGAAAGATGTTTCTGGAATGACAAATACATCTACATAACTACTAACACGCAGGTTGTTGAAGTCCAAAGTCCGTGTATTACAATTCCAGAACATGTTTTTGATTCTGTACCTTTATTTTCTTTGTCTGGATTTGTTAACAGAACCCTCCACTTCACAGGTTAGTATATCAAAATCAAACACCTTAATGTTTAAGTAGGATTTTTTGTTAGTTGTTGAAATGATGTTGTTATATTAGTTCACCTCTGTTTTTATCTAAATGTAGATCTCATTGGTATTATTCACATGGAAAGACCTTTGCGCCACTATGTTGATATTTACAACATCCCACAAGCTTTGATTAAATTCAAAGTCGCGGACAGAAGGTATTGGTGTTGTACTATATATGGGAATACTGTTACTATAATTTGTGACAACAATTAACATTTTTGGTTAAGAACACAGTGGTTTCAAAGTTCAAGTCTGTTTCACCAATGACTTGGCAAATGCTTTCAACAATGCAATGAATGAAGTTCCTGAACATTCAACTATAATCATAATTTCAAGTTGTAAAGTCGAGACATGGCATGGTATATTTCTTACATTTTACAATTTAGCTTGGGTTTATTTACAAAAGACTAACAAGGTTTTTTTTCCAGGTGTTATCACTGTTTTAAATGTTGCAGATACACGATTTTATTTGAATCCCATGCATCCATCTGCCACTCAACTTAGAGAATAAATTTAAAAGTCTGCAGTATGAATGATTAAAGCAAGCTGGCTATTCATTATCTTAGTCGATAAGCCGTCACCAGGTTTTTGTCCTAGCTGATAATTTCTTGGTGGTTGTGTAAACAAGATTTTAAGCTTCCCTGTTTTCAATTTATTCTTAGAATTTCAAGTTGTAAGAAATTTAATCATAACTGCAAAATTCTTAGAATTTCAAGTTGTAAGAAATTTAATCATAACTGCAAAATTATGTTAGTAAGTTTTTTAATATTATATAATCGCTAATGTTTAAAAATTGTGTATGACACAAAATCATTAAATCGCAAAAAGAAATTCAGTACCTTTCATATAAAGGATTAACTACCATTCAACCAAAAACAGCATCTCAATCAGTTTTAAATAATTCTACAAGCTTAAATTAAGAAATTGTTCAATGTATCAAAAACCAAACTTATAAACTTCAAGTTGAAAGATTAGTTTCGAACCTGCAGGGATAAATAAGCAAACATCACCAACAGTAAGATGTAGTTTTTTCCACAGAAATGGCCACCCGCCAAGAATTTCAACTCTTCCAGATCTCTTCCTCACTAAAAGGTTCCAATTCAATCTTCCATGAGTCACAAAGATTGTTTCTGCTTGCTGCCAGCTTTCAGAAACATTGGAGAACTCACTGGGAATAGTCTGCATTTCATAAAAAAAATTCTTTACAAGTTGAACAAAATAAAAGAGGATATCAAACACATTTACTATATTTGAACACACACCACACCAAAGTCATAGTCTTTCAGATGAGAAGGCTTGATCATCACTTCAAAACAACCATCACAATTACCTGCAGAAACATGAATGTATAATATCTAATATATTTTGACAGCTGAACATAATATCATAGTATAAAGTCAGAAGACAATATTTATTTACTTACGTATTGGTTTTTTCTCCATACAGTCTTTACCAAAGCAGTTCAATTCAAACACATCTGAGCTGTTGTAACATTTCTGTTTCTTGATCATAAATACCATTTGCCAAAACCCCATTGCTTAATTTGAACCTAATCTTTCTTGGCATAGTCTTTCCAAAGATAGATACAAAATTCGTTGGTAGTTTCTGGAAAAGACATTAAACATTCATCTATAACTATTAATTTATACAATTACTTTGCCCAAAAAAATGCAAACACATATACATATTACCAGTCCCCTGCACGTGCTCGACATTTTAGGACAGACCAGAATCAGTTTACAACATTTGTCCACTACAGACCTTGAAAAACAACATAATAAAATTTTCCATACATACATTTTATGTTCTATATTGAAAATAATACGACATACCAGCTTCATGCTCAACAATGGTATCTTTATCTATCACACATACAGAAAGCTTCAAGTCAGCATGCAATTGGAAATAGAGGAATTGCATATCTTTTGCAGATAACTTATTCAGTAATATCTTCATCCCAACCAGTGTTCCTTCTGTTTGTGAAAATTTCAATTCTACACCATCTCCTTCACATGCAACCATTTTTAATTGATCCCCAACCAAAGAACCATATTTTTCCACAAATTGATATGGCAAAACCTATGAAAGACCAATAAACTGATTGAACATACAAACGCTTAAGATTAAATACAAGTAATTTTGTACAAGATAAGTTGAGGAAATACCATACGATCTCCCAAACCACCGTACTTTTCTGGTATAATAGGCTTGATAAAACGTACAGGGAACTCGGAATCCAAGTCCATTGATGCCTGTAAACCTAATTTCTGCCACAATACAGTTCCCTCGGTCACAAAAAGTATTCCACGCATAGTCAGTATGAAGTCTTGAAGTTTATTTACCTTTCCAGTCGTCAATGGAGGAAAAGAGATTTCTCTGTGAATCCAATTGCTTCAGGGGAAGATATCACAAATATGAAAATGACTAATGTCACTGCTGTATAAATGAAAGTTAGTGGCAGACATGCTTCCTAATGCTGATAGTGTTATTAATGTCCATTTGATGCTGTTACCTTCTTAACATCACACATCATTTATTTTTTTACTTCGCAAGGAAGTGTACATTTTTTTAAATTACTTACCAAAATCGTTTGAAAAACTTAAATTACGGTCACCGAGATATTACTACTGAAAACAAGTTATTACATCCTTTCATAAAAAATGTTTTTGACAAAAGAATAGAAATTAACGTACTACTCATATAGAAAAATTATTTTCCAATGATTTTGATAATTTTTTTAACCTTTTTTGGCTATTGGGCTATGTGTGATCTGATAAATTTTTTAATCTCATATTAATTACTCACGATTAATGTTAATCAATATATTTCTAACACTAAATTAATGAATTTTTGGACAAGATAAAAGATATAAAAGGATTTGAACCCCGCGTGCGATAGCAGCGGGCAAGGATTCCTAATATTAGGTAATGTCTTGGCTTCTTGAGCTTGAACGAGATAGAACATGGAACAGAAGATTATTAGAAGCTGAAATAAACCAGCATTGGAAGAGAAGCCATTTTCACTTATGAAACACATGGGTCCTGGTCCCTGACAACTGGTTGTCAGGGACAGGTTATTTAACACACACTTCCAGGGCCGTCGGATCTCTATTTCAAAGATCCAGATTAAAACTTCAGTTTTTTAAGTATCCGATATAATTTTCCGCGAATAGGGAAAGTCCCTATCCGCGGATAGGCGGATAGGAACTTTCTCTATCCGCGGAAAGTTACAGCGGATACTTAAAAAAAACAGATTTCAATCCCACCCTTGAAATACAGATCTGATGGTAATAGAGCTGTGTGTTAGATAAGAGCTCCATGACAATCGTTGTGTGTTAGATAAGAGCTCCATGACAATCGCTGTCATGGACCAAAACCCGAAACACATAAGTCCCGTAGGGAATCAACTTTTATATAGAATCTCTCAAGATACGTGGGCATGTGTGCTATTTAATTTCATACTTCAAGGTAAGTATATATGAAGCTCCAGGTCCTAATGGACTGCAGTCCCACGCACGACCAACCATACATCTTGAGGCTAAGTGGCTAACGCAATATATATATCTCACAACCAACCAAACTTCTTGAGGCCAACACAATATATATGACACAACCAATTATACCTACCGCTTGTATAGCATGTCTTGTAGTGGTAGTGATGTACCACACTCATTAACTAGCTTGATACTTGCCCTTATGGACTACTTCACTAAAACTAATGCAATCATGATGATTTATATATCACGTAACTCTTTAATAAGTGATTTGTGTTAACTTCAGGAAACAGTCTAGTTATGAGAGAGTTCTGTGATATTTATTTTCGTTTGTGCTATTTGTGTGAATGCAAATGATCCACTATATTAATGACAGAAATATAGATTTATTATTATCAGAACTCGGAAGATTTGAGAAAAATAAAATTTGGATGCTGATAAATTGATTTGCAGGATATATCATACCAGATGACTGCATCTGCATTGGTTGTATTTAGAGTCACAATCTACGTGGGAAACGGTTTTAAGTGATCCAGAATATATAGCATGCATGGAACTGTTGAGAGGCCTCAACTTCAAAGCTGAGATGAAGGGGTTGTAGTACCTGTCTTTATCAGACAAACATGTACATAATCCGAAAGAACATGTATAAATATGTGTTTGCTAAGTGTTTATTAATGTAGCAAGATTTAAACCTGGTTCTTGTGCATGAACAAGCACTACTCAATTAAATGAATATCTGAGAACAAGTGCAAACAGTAATACGCTGCAGTAATTCAATAACATCTCTTTCTCGCTATATAAACAATCCCTATAAATGAATGGAGTGTTTCATATCCATAATATGGTATATTTCCATTTTTTGAGATTAAAAATATTAAAATAAATAAATTTTCTTAGAATCAACAATTAATGGTGAATGCAAGCTTTCCGACCCACAATATGGTCAAGTAAGTTAATATGAGGACATTGCTGGGGTGAAATGGTGGCTGTCCTTTTACATTAAGCAGAAGGTGAAACCTCCAGTACTATTGCTGTCCTAATAAAAGCTTTTAATTCAACTTTTTTTTTATTCCATGTGCATTTCATTTAGCGGGATGCCCGGTAGATAATTGCACCTGAATTCCGGCCAATCACTCATTTTTCACCCGACCCCAACTAGTAGACTTGCTGTACACAAATATTGGCAGCGGACGCAGAGCATTCATCGTTCATCTTCCCTACAAGCTTCGTAGTTAGATGAACAAATAACTAAAACCATAATGATAAAGAATATGTGTGCCCATCACATTTAATCACCAGTCTCTGGTTTCCTGTGAAACGTCGTATTTGGTCCTACATTATGCAGTACAGCTTAAATGGAAGATGATATTTGCACCAATTTGGTGGAACTTTTATATTTTTATTAATACCAGTTTTGTAGATGTGAATTTTTCAAATAACTATAAGTTTGTCTGCACATTATGATCCCACGCAGATTTGTTCTTGGACACTCCTCTAAAAGCCTCATGTTAATGAAGTTCTTTGACCGCTTATATTCAAAACAATTCTGTTTTTGTTATAATGATATATGAGTTGAGTTAACACCCACTCTAATTCTTTTCGTTCTGGCTTGAAACATGTAATTTATTCTTTTGCCGCAAGTTTTCCATTCCAGGACTGTGAGTGTTATTTGTGTGATACTTGACGATAGAGTGCTCACAGGTTATTTTGAAGATAAGATAACAGTATAAAGTTAAGGTTCAGACACCACAGGGCCCATGAAAATTTAGGGCCCCCAATCTATTACTACTTCTTTCTATCTTTTGATATATACTCATGACAAATATAATATAATATTAATATCTCTTTAATTTTTACTATTATTTTATTTAAACACTAATTTAAGTCTCTTTAATTTTTACCATTATTTTTACCATTATTTAAATATAATATAATATTAATATCTCTTTAATTTTTACCATTATTTTTACCATTATTTAAGTCTAACTACTTAAAAAAACAATTTTTCAGTTGTAGTAGTCTAATTTTGTTTATGATATCATGTTATTTTAAATATTTTAAAATTTTGTTTTGTCATTTGGAAGGGTCACATTCTTAAAGTCAGCACAGGCCTCAAAAAAGTCCCAAACGGCCCTGCCCCTCTCAATTGATCTGGAAGAGCTTTACCTTATTAATTAAGGATTAGGTGTCTGGATTCACTCTTCAATGATAAGCCAAACTATAACTTAAATAATGGGAAATTGATGGATGACTAATCACATTCTATGCACTCACTCTGAGTATTTCTCCTCCTTTCTCTGTTGTTCTTGTTCACAAGTCTTTTAACTTCATTCTAATTACCACAAAAGATGGTTTTATGGTTTCCTTCCACCTAGTTCTTGGGTTTGTGGTGTTCTTTAATTACTGTCAGAAGCAAATAACATGAATATAGATGAATATGATATCTGAGTATCTGACTAAGTTCACCTTAGAACGGATATAAGGAGTGATAAAGTGCTGTTAGAAAATAGTGCTTCATGCAATTATCAGTCATTTTAAGGCTCAATCTTGATTGGAATATATTCTACTCCGTCTGAGAGTTTCCATGACTTCTTAAACAATTATCAGTTTAACACGATCAAGGATTATTTAATAAATGAAAATAAAACTTAATAGTTCACCTTAAAAGTCGAAAAATACATTGCCTAATATTATGAAGATATAATTTTTGTTGACTTGATTCAACACTCTTAAAGTGTTTACCTCTCAGTATTGTATTGATATAGCACTTACATGGGATTCAAGGGTGCAAACCATGGCCTTCCAGTGGACATTTTTCAGGTTTTGTAAAATCAGGATCGTTCTGCTGGACAATCCTGCAGCCACAACTGTACAAAGATTTTTGTGGATTCAGAAAAATAATATAAGGGATGCAGTAGTACAGGGACCCAACTTCAGGAACAATTATAATGGTATTTAATTCAGCCACATTTTACAAATTTTGATGACAGATATCTGTTGAGATCATCCATCCCTTCTTATAAAATCTGAAATGCCAATGCTCTCACTGACTTAACCTCATTTGTCATATTCGAAAAATGGAAGGGAGCTTGTGCAAAATAGTCACAATATTGACATTTGCACTTGCACTTGTTAACTACACGGGGGTTGCTCAAGACGCTAATAGCACAACTCTTGTTCCAGCAATCATATCATTCGGGGACTCTTCTCTTGATGTTGGTAATAATGATTATCTTTCTCGCACCGTTTTCAAATCCAATTATCCACCTTATGGGAGGGATTTTGGAGACCAGAAGCCTACAGGAAGATTCTGCAATGGGAAATTGGTTGGTGATATAACTGGTAATTAAGTGCTTTAATCTTGTTCACTGATTACATATGCATGTATTAATTTGATACCCTTGTTCTGGTAAGTACTGACAAATCTATATTTCATGAAGCTGATACCCTTGGATTCACAACTTACCCACCAGCATATCTTAGCCCGCAAGCAACTGGCAAGAATCTTCTTATTGGAGCCAACTTTGCCTCTGCTGCATCTGGCTATGATGACAGGACAGCTTTCTTGAGGGTAAAATCTTGCTCATCTTAGCATACCAATTACATGATGTTAAAACTGTGAGATGCATCTAGTTCCTAATGACAGTTACTCCCTCCGTTTCAATTTACATGTCCACTTTTAAGAAATTTTTTTGTTTCAAATTACTTGTCCACTTCAACTTTCAATGCAAAATTATATTTCCAAAGTCAATTCTACTCCACATATCTCTTATTTATATTTCCTAGATCAATCTCACTCCACATATTTTGATCATTTAATGCAATTAATTTGTGAACATCCACTTTTCTTAAACTGTGTGATTTTTTTAAAGTGGACATGTAATTTGAAACCGAGGGAGTACTGAAAAGTGACACCTTAAGATGCTGGATGATTTGGTCATGAACCATGCTATCAGTGCTCGGTTATAGGAGAGGGTCTCGTGCAAGTGAGAGGAGAATTAAAGTTTAAGATCCATCTATTGGCTTTTACTAATTTTTAGGATAATTTTCGTCATCTCACACATTGGTTACTGGTATCCAATGATCTTGTATGGTTCTACTTAATATGATTGCAGAATTTTACTTATTAATGTAGTACTAATTGAATGAATTTTTGGTTGCAGCATGCAATATCATTGTCGCAACAGATGAAGTATTACAATGAATACCAATCAAAATTAGCAGCAGTAGCAGGGAAAACAAAAGCGGCATTCATCATCAAGGAAGCATTATATCTAGCATGCTTTGGAACTGCTGATTTCCTTCAAAATTACTACGTCAATCCTAAAATTAATAAAGTCTACACTCCTGATCAATACTCCACATACCTTGTTGGCAAATATACAAGTTTCATCAAGGTACATGCACATTACTCCGTAAATATTGTAGTCATACATATATATGACTCCTTGTTGTGAAAATTGAAATGCATATTTATAAATTTGTTAAGGACCTGTATGGATCGGGAGCAAGACGAGTTGGTGTAACAGCACTCCCCCCATTAGGATGTCTTCCTGCAGCTAAAACATTTTTCAGATTGAACGAGAGAGGCTGTGTATCTCGGATTAACACGGATGCACAAGGTTTCAATACAAAGTTGATTTCAGCTACAGAACAACTAAAGAAGCAACTCCCAGGCCTTAAAATTGCAGTTTTTGACATTTTTAAGACCCTGTATGATGTTGTTTTATCTCCAAAAACTCATGGTAAGTAGTAAATATATGCACAGTACTTGCTTTTTTAACAACCTCGAGTTATTCATTGCTAACATGTAATATTTATTATGGGGCTGCAGGGTTTATGGATGCGAGCAGGGGTTGTTGTGGAACAGGGGCAATACCAGAATCATTATTTTGTAACCGAAAGTACGCAGCTGGAAGTTGTAGTAATGCAAGTGAGTATGTATTCTGGGATGGTGTTCATCTTACTGAGACCGCGAATCAGATCATTGCTGATTCACTCATCTTCCAAGGCATCAGTCTCTTTGGTTGATTATCCGCTGTTTCTTAGTTTTCTCCATTAGTTTTCTTCCTTGTTTTTGCTTATCTTTTGTATGAGTCACTGCACAAATGAACATGCAGAAGGCTAGGGTTCAAGAATAATCTCTAAGAACTGCGGTACTGAAGTATATGGAAATATCATCTTTCTCAATTCGTGTAGTTGTATTCAGGGGCGAGAATTGTTTTTAGAAAATTCCTTTCAGATGTGACTTGTTTTATTTCTGCTTTTCTAACTTCTCATAAGTTGATATGAATTTTTTTTTTTTAAAATATTGGGAAAGAATATCACGAAGAACACGGGATGTAACTGTCTGAATTGAGAGTTTGTGTATCGTCAGAATGACTTAGAAGTCAAAACTGTCAACTGATTTGCATTGGGGACTAGAGAGAATAATTTTATGCGCAAATATTGATTGTCAAAGGAAAATTCTGTTGAATTATTTTAAAAAGAAAACAAAAGATCATCAATGATAATTTCTCATGCATGGAAAAGTTGAGAGATGCAGCAGACTCTGACAAATGCGTGGCAATTGAGTTACTCCAGTGCATCGATCATTGATCTCCATCTTCTCAACAGACTATGAAAACTCAGGTAAAACAGACAATCATAGTTGTACTTCTGTAACGGGAGTATAAATTTACAGCAAATAACTACAGAGGCAATACTTTTTCACATCTGAAAATTCAACGATGTAGCTCCTTTCTGCTGTCAAATTTGCCAGTATATATGTCTAAAGGCAAAATAAGATAGGAAAAAGATGTCTTAAAAATATAAGACAGGGCAAAGTAAGACTAAGAGGTGCCTTAAAAATATAAGATAGGATAAAAAAAAGGTGTCTTAAAAATAAGGCACGAAAAAGTTATTTTAATGAAATAAGGCATAACTAGAATATTGTTAGAGGGTCAACTATTTTTTTTTCAAATATCCTAAATTATAAGTTAGTATATCGTATAAGACATCTCATGGACTTGCTCTGCGATCTCTTTCGGAGAGTATACATCATCAACTCCATGAATAATCGTACAACCATGAATGCAAACTTTCATCTTACTGCTAAATTAGCTACTTTTCTGACACTACCTGCTCGGAGTCTTGGATAATTGTACAATCAGGTACTGAGCCACAGTGGAAGAAGTAGGGTACTTGTCCCCACTAAACTTTATAAAACGTTTACATTTAGTTTGTTAAAAATTACAGGGTTGCAGCTTCGCCCTGATGGTTGAGGCATGTGTTCTTCGTTGAGATCATTGAAATCAGTGTTATAAAAAGCGCATTAAGCGGACGCCTAAGCGGAATCGGGTCTAAAACGTTTCGATTGTGTACTAAGTGGATGATTAAGCGTTTTTGAGAATTAAGCGGTCAAAATGATGTTAACTTGCTAATTTTTTAATTTTAGATAATAATTTTTTTTATAAATTATCAAAAAATTAAATCTATATACATATATATATATATATATATATATATTAAAAATATTAGAAATTTCAATTCTTACCACGGCATAATTTTAATTTTAATATATTAATTTTAAACCAAATATTTAATTATATTATTAATCCGCCTTGTAACCCGCTTAAAATTCCGCTTAAGCGTCCGCTTGACCGCTTAAGCGCGGGAAGGGTTAAATTTAACCGCTTAGAAAGGATTTGCCCTTTTTACAACACTGAGATAACATGAGAATTGTGCAATCTAAAGTCCAT
Organism: Daucus carota subsp. sativus; assembly: GCF_001625215.2. Taxonomy (NCBI): domain Eukaryota; kingdom Viridiplantae; phylum Streptophyta; class Magnoliopsida; order Apiales; family Apiaceae; genus Daucus; species Daucus carota. The sequence continues at coordinate 13,434,102 of NC_030386.2, forward strand.
AGGAACATGTAGCAATGAGAGTCGATATGTGTTTTGGGACAGTGTTCATCTTTCGAAGTGAGCCAGATAAAGTTTTTCCGAGTCTCTATTTATTGTAGGATCAACATCATTGGATTTGGATGATTGCCTCAGTCTTTCTTTGTACAATCTAACACTATAGTTGTTACTTCTTTCTTTCTTCCTATCCTGTTCATAGTTATGTTTTGCTAAACCTCAACTTAAATAATACAACACATTTGTCCTAGTAAAGTTTTGCAGATAAGAGAAAATGTTTCCACATGTTTAAGCATCTAATAAAACAGTTGTTCAATAATATGGTTCTTGTATTTCTAAGGTATTCTGGGTCATTTTTTTACAAGATGATGCCATTTTGGCACCAGCATGTTGTCCACTCCCACACTTCAAAAAAGGTAACCAGATTATGGATTCTTCAGAACTTTATTAAATGGATGCAAAAAAATGACTAATCAAGTAGCTTACTAATCAAGTGATGCCGGACTCCTTCCCTTGAGAAACTGTGATGTTCTGACAGGGCTGCTTTAAAACTCTGGTATTTCACCACGTCTGTCTTGTAGCTTCAGCATCTTGACACGACTATTTTCTTTTTAGAACTTGAGCATATTTGAACAAGTCAATTTTCTGATTTTCTAGTTCTTGATTAAGTTGATATTGGCTTTGAGCTTCAGACACATCTTCCGAGTTTGAACCAGTTTTTGTGTAAGTTACAGGGGACCCTGCATTTGTTTTTTCAGCCTTTGATCTTTGCATATATGGTAATTTAAGATGATCCAAAGAGGGCAATGAAGATATCTCCGAAGTATGTCTTGATGTACTCTCTAAAGAAGGCTTGGATGAACTAAGAGAAGAGGCTCTTGTGTAACTTTGAAAATCGGAGGGTGTAGAAACTCCTGAACTAGAAACCGAAGAATTCCTTCCAGGAACATTTTCTTCAGTTTGGATGTCTTCCTGAGATGATAATTGGCTATGTCCTCTTATTAGCTTGAGAAGTTTACCAAAAACGTGTTTCTTGCTTGATTTGCTGGCAATCATACGATCATGAGTACTATCATCAGAATCTGTAAGAACAGAAGCTTGACAAGGTGTTGATTGATCCATATATAAATCTGCTTCATGTGTTCCTCTTCTGGAAAGGTCTTCTTTATTGGCATATTTCAGTATTAGCTGCTTAGCTTTCTCTTCAGATTTCGGGCTTAAAGATTTACTCAGGTCCCTAGCAACTGTTTCACCAATAGCAGGCTGATAGTTCCTGAGTTCATGTCTTAAGCAAGCATTTATCCATCGCAGATAAACTAGTTCTTCAACATCATTGCATTGATTTTCGTGGATTTGTTCTATTTCCTTGGCTAAATCTTCGTTCTGTTTCTTTAGTTTGTTATTTTCCTCCCTTAGCGCTTCTGGCTACACAAATAAACATAAGCAGGCTCTAAATTAATATCTTAGATATCAAAAGGTGCAAAAGAAATGTAATAACAAATAATTCACCCACTACCTCATCATTTTCAAGAACCGAATTTGCAAGGATTTGAGCATAGTCCAAGCGACGACCCAAATCAGAATTTTCTTGCTGCAAACTACAATTAGACTTCCTCAACTCCTCTACCTCTTCCTCCAGACGCTTTATCTTTGTGACCTTTGGCTGAATATTTTGTTGAAGGGATAAGATTTGTTTCTTGTTATGCTCAGATTCCAACTTAAGTTCTCTTTTTAGCTTCTTCAATTTTGATCTTGCAACTTCAAGATCAGCAACAACTCTTGCATGATCCGTTACTTGTGCCTCTAATCTCTTATTATCAGCTTGCAATGTTTCAATCTTGAGAGTATAAAGCTTGGTCTCCATGCTATTTACTTTTAACCGGTTTTGGAGCTCCATTACCGAAGATTCTTGTTCTTTAAGACCATAATACTCGAGTAATTGTAATTCAAGATCTCTTTCCCTCTCTTTAAGATTTTTTACCATATTTCTCAGACACACAATCTCTTGTTCATAGTTATCCATTTTGACCACATTACACACTGTTTGTGTTTCTGTATCTGATCCAATTGTCTCTGCATATCTTGTAGGAGAATTAGAATCTTTCATGGAAGCCAGATCAAATTCATTTACAGGCTCATCGAAGTCTGGCGAGAGAAACCCATCTTTAACCCGAATACATCTACCACCTGGAGAGCAATCACTCGTTAAATTATCTTTATAGAGACACAAGTCCTCCTGCAAATGATACCAAAAAACGTGTGGGTCACAAGAACCAATCTCTAGCTAGGAAGGTCATAGTATTCATTTAGTTATACTATTCAAATTACTTCCAAGTTTACATAGCTTATTCTCAGTAGATTTTCATGACTGATAACAAAATCATATTTCGAAATTCGTGGCTGCTTAGGGTTGCAGCGAAAGTTTCAACTTTTTATTCAAAACTTCTTGTATCTATATGTACTAAAATCTAACATATGCAATTAGCAATAGACTATGGAAAGGATGATTTCGAAGCTGATCTCACAATTGCAAGTTTGCAACATATCATTTAGCTTCAATAATCAGTTGGATAACTCTTATAGGCACTATTAATCTTATCTTTGTGATTCTAAGAACCTGTTTTCAGGGTTTCGAACACCAGTACACCACATAGACAATGAATAAATCTTATGAGAAGTTATAAGTTGTGGCTTAAAGGGAGTATTATTCAAGCATAAACTAGGAAGATAATTAATATCTAAAACAATACTCCTGCACATAGACAATGAATACTGATGAACAAGTCCAAAGAAACATGCAGTATATTTAATCAAATGACAAGAGAAATCAAATTGAGCAAATAAGAAGAGAAATCTAATTGAGCTTATAAGAAATAATCTTACCTGCACCAGCTCATCTCCTTCCCCTTCTGACCAGGTCGCATCGCCATCATCTGAATCAACATAAACAATCATCTAACCAGTAAAAAAATCAAAACAGATACTCACTTGTAAGGCTATAAGCCATATTTGTCAACAAAAAAAATAAAAAATCAAAACAGCAATATACATTTGCATAAAATTACCTACCTGAAGGATAGGGTGAGGAATAATCAAGGGGGCTAACCCTTTTGTCTCGAAGAAAGTAATAGAGAATTCCCCCAAGCGAGAGAGCTGCAGCTACCCCGAATTTCACGATTCCGGGCCTTAAATCTTCCTTCTGTTTCATTCTCATCATCGAAAACCTCCTATCCTAGACACATGCATGCACACATTATAGAAATTTCAGTGACCCTCCTTTTCTTCCTCATCATCTTCAAACTACAATATCTGTGAACATGATAAAACAAATGATCCCATGTAACAGAAATGAAAATTTTCAGTTTCGAATCTTTTGATTTATGAATTATGTGAGAGAGATCAACTAGAAAATATATTGCTTGGGAAATGTTACTATGTAAATTACTCCCTCCGTCCCATTTTAGTTGTCACATTTGGGAAATTTTTTTGTCCCAAAATAGTTGTCTCACATCAAGTCCAATGCATATTTGTGTAGACTTTTCCATGGCTACCACCTGCTTGGTTGATTCCAATGTTTGACTATTGAAGAGTTTTATAGTTAAATCATGCTCCATGTGTATATATATCTACATTTTTCATGTACAGTAATTAATGATATAGAATCAAGCACCAAAATATTGATGAAAACAAAACCAACAAAGTGTAAAATTAAATTTTTCTTAATATGTGTGTTTTTGTCAAATGTGACAACTAAAATGGGACGGAGGGAGTAAAATTTATTTATGGAACTTTATTGCTAGAGTTTGATGGAAAAGGAAAGTGATTTCAAAATAGAACCAGAGAGAGGGACAAAGAGAAGTAGAATCAGATTCTGGATTATGTATGAGAGAAAGAATTTGACCGCTTTTTACATGTGAAGATATGGAGTCATGTATCAATATCAATATTAATTAAAATTTCTAATATTTTTTAGCACTGAATTTTTCAAATTACAAATTACAAATTCTATACACCAAGCATTAATTTTCTTTTCTTTTATCATCATGTCCATTTTGTCCTAAAAATTACAATTAACGTTAACCCAAATATAATTTACGCTATAATAGTATAATGAATATATGGACTATCCAAGACATTGGGTATCCCCATTTAAAGACATGATGCTCGTTTAAATATATGCTCATGTGTATAATGCGATTATAACAACTACCTGTTTGGAAGCACTCAATTTTGAATTTCAAATCTTCAGTTTCTATCCATGAACATGGTAACTACTGCATCTACTCCTCGGTCAAGAAATTTGGATTTATAACATTTTTCAAGTTTTGCAGTTAAATTTTAGAGATGGCTTTTTGATCGTTGTTCGAATTCAAAATGTAAACACTCATAATCTTAATCAATCTGGTACTTTATTTGTGTTCAACTTCTTCGTCATTTGTTGATATTTCTTCTTCATTCTTTTTTGTTTAATCGACGAAGCCACAATCAGGCTATATGTAGCAGAAGATGAAGATGAAGAATAAGGGACACAGACATGAAGAGAGTTCATGTCAATTTTATGTTAAGGTATATGTGTGTTGTTTATCCGCTTTTGTTATATTTCCTAGTTTTTGTTGTCTTAATTGTTGAGTACATGATACTATGTATTGGGTGTTAAATAAGTCTTAATAATCTAGGCATTATCCTATGATTCAAGACACCATATACGTTGCCCTACCTCTTGCGAATACTGTGTTTGTAGTTGTATTTTTAGTTTATTTAGAAAGAAGAAGAATATAACACTAGTCTCCTGAAGCCTCTTCTGGCTTTTCAATCTGCAAATTTGTTTGAATTTATAATCGATGGGACTCTATGGCGAAAGCGTCGGTGCTCTGAGTATTATTTGCAAGACTGCAGATGTGGCAAGCAAGGTTGAGAGTCAACTGAGGTTATGAGTTCGAGTGCTTACGGTTGTCGAAGCTCGTATCTACGAAAATACATTTAAAAAAAACATGTGTGATCTTTCCAAAACATAATATTACATGATTATGGTCATATGATTATTTATTGATTCACGGTATATATTCATGTGATGTGGCTCATATTTCATTTTTTTATGATTAGGTGGCGTGTTTGAATCTGTTGGTGTATGTGTTGTTTTGTATCCTGCTTAATCATCTTTTAATCTATTTTTGTCCTTTGAGGAGATTGGATATATGTAATCAATTTTATATTATATAATTAGTTATATTTTATGTATTCAGTATTCTCATTTTCGATTCTTAGTTTTCACTAGTGTCCATGATGAATGTTTGCGATTTTGTGGTTTTGCGGTTCTTGCACGGTGGCGGCAGAGGTGATGTAGTGGGGACTTAATTAGTGTGTATTGTGATATTAGATTATTTTGATTAACTTATTTTATTGCATGATTTTAGTTTTAGATTTGTAATTGGATTTTTGTTTATAGTGGTAATTGTAGATCGTAATTTTAGTTATTTTTTGAATGGCTAGTTGACTCTTTTAATTTATTTATTTTTGAAATTTGAATTTTCTCTTCATGCTTTAATTTGAATATTTGTGTATTCATTAGTAGATTTATTGACAGATTCTTTATTGATGATTTGTACGTGAATTTCATAATTCATTGGGGCAATATAAGGTGGTTTTATTATGCCTTAATAAGGTATTATTATTGTGCCACTAATGGTTAATTGATTGATTGGTGTATCGTGTATACCAATTTCATATTGTGCTGATAAGAATTATTAGCTAAAATCATGATATATTTTGCTTTCCAAGATTTTGTCTTAATTATATTTGAGTAGATATTTCTTAGATTTTTTTTCATTTTTCAATTATATTTTAAATATTTATTGATATTAATAGTCAGTTATTTTCTGGTGAGATTTATATTCTACTTTGTATTGTTTTATTAGGTATCTAACCAAAGAGATCTCGTTATCTCTTTGGTGTAGATATTTTAATTATTTGATTTACATAAGTTTTTGATTTTACTTTCCTTGTTTTTAAAATATTATATTATATTATATTCATCTCTTTTTTCTTTTTAATTATGAGTTTGTTGACTCTTTTCCTCTGTCGTTTTAGATAGTTTTATCATTTTATAGTCTGTATGAACTTATTATGTTCTTTTTGTATTGTATTTTTTCAGGTTATGCAAGTGGAAGAATAAATGAAAGGGGGACCTCTTACGGGTGTTTTCTTGTCGAGCATTAAAGCTTTATTGTCTAGTATTCTCGGTCATTCCGGTCATTTCTGCATGTTCGGGGGTTAGATGGTAAACTTTCTTGAATGAAAGAAACCCCTGGCAACGGCTATTGTACTATGCTACAATTCTTTATACGAGAAAGTATCAAAGTGACAAAAAAAAATCTTAACGATATAATTTAAAGATATTAGGTAAATATATTGTATTTTACATGTAATTTTATATTATTGTTGTGGATATTGCATTTTAAATGTTTGTTATATTGATCAAGAAATCATGATTCTTATCTGAGCGTTATCAGTAAATTAAAATAGCAAGAGATTTTATTTTTTCATAAAAAAGTTAATTATTGGCTTCAACAGAGAGTTAATGTTGTAAGTTTCTGCTGCACGGCTGGGCCATTTTTAAGTATTGATGGTGAGATGGATTTTATCTTTCCATTTTCATGAACGTGAACAGAGGCTCTAATTTATAGTCATGCATAGATAATAGATGCTATCTGGACCAAGGTGTATTGGTTTGGTTAACAATATTAGAGTGACACTTACTCCTATTGAGGCTGCCACTATAGCTGCGAAAAGGAGAATGCATCATAATTTCGACAAGTAATACTCCTCCACATATATCTGACTTGAGCCTTTTCAAGAAATTTGAAATAATCTAATGTATGATGCTCAACACATGTTTAATATGACATTGTCTACTACACTGATTAAAGGCAATTCGTTGTTGCAGTGAAATTATGTTAAGTTCGTTCTCAGGGAAGGACTGAATACCATATCAAATCAAGTATATTACTCCTTTCTATTTAGAAGTTTAGAGAATAATTGTGGTTTTTTACTATCAACTAAATTAAACTAATAAGCAAGTAAAAAGATGAATTAACGATGGTAAAAAAGCAATCCAAAAATTAGGTTTCTTTGCTAGCTACAATGAATGTCAATTAATCGTGATATGCAAGTCTCTACTCTACTAAAAACAATCCTTCTATTGATTATAATGTTCTCTCCCAAGATACAAAATAATGCCTATAATTTAATCTTGAAGTCACTCCCATGATCAATCAAAACCAAAGTATAACCTATCACGAACCAAGGATTTTCTGTTTCACAACTCGCCTAATAATCTCCCGATTAATTAATCGAGTTATGTCTGCCATATCATGTACAAGAAATATAAATCCTCTCCCAATTCATTATAAATCTTACAGATACAACTACAGGTTCGCGACTCCTATAACTGTGTTAAGCGCTCAATGACAGATTAGCATAAATAGAGAAATCACAATATTAGCTCAAACAAACATATTAAGCCAACAAATACTCCCCAATCCTCGGATTAGAGGATTAGTTACCCATAACAATTAAATAAAACACAAATATATATATCACTGAAATCATGTCACAAGAGTACGAAAGTGAAGAAAATACAACTTGACAAAATCTCTCGAACTTGGACTGAATCCCTTCAATCTTTGCTCAAGTTATCTCCCAAAGTTTTCTCTACCTCTATCTCTCAATACACACAATATTCCATATATCTCTAATAAAAATACCAACCCTAATAATAATAGTGTTTTTAATGGTTTCCTTCAAAAACAAATATAATTTCCTAAAACAATTTGGATTCTGTAAAGAAATTCGTAGGCTGACTTTCAGGCCTGATTCTGAGCTGATCCATTTGTCTTTAGAGAGCTGGACCACTTTAAACTTGTAGAAAATGTCGATATCTTCGCGTGGGCTGTAGAATCGCCCAATTCTAACGTACAGAGCTCAAGTTATGGCCCAAACAAGATTTGTTGTGCAGGTAGCCCGTAAAGTCCGAATTTTCATCTGATTTAAACCAACTTTAGGAATATTTATTTTCCTGCCATTAAACACTTAAAATCAATTAGTAATAACCTGACTATTTACAAAATACTAAAATTATGGGAATAAAATCATATAAAAGCATATATAAATATATGCTTTATCAAATATCCCCACACTTAGTGTTTTGCACGTCCCCGGGCAAATAAAACAACTAAAACTAATACGTAATAATTATATACCACTTCCGTAGGTGATCACGGTTGCATTTGGCATATGCAACAAGCCCTTTAAACCCCTAGGCAGCCCTAGTGGACGAGTGAGGTCTCGTGAGGGCCTATAGTGAATGTACCCACAAAATTCATTTTTTTTCTGCCAAGTCTTAAGAATGCAACTAATATGAATGCAAACTAAATGAATATGCATAGATTCTGATCATGAAAGTGTCAACCTTGTCAATATATAATCCTCAGAATTTGCAACAATCAAGAAATTCATCTAGCTCACATATTAGTCATGCAACTCTTCCACTGCAAGTACGGAGTGCATCGTGTGTGATCAACATGCTCTCTAGTGAAACAAAATAGAGACCAACAAACTTCGACAGAATCTTAACCATGAGTCGTTAATCAGAATAATGCTTACACACTTCGTTACATTAGAGCCAACTACAGTTTAGGGTCACCAAGGAACTTCCATCCCTCTCCTATATATGTTTTCTTTTCATAATCTCTATTATTTGGTGTGTACATGCTCAGTCTAAGGCCGGGACGCTTCCCAGGGTAAGTGAGTTACGACCACCATAAGACTTCACCAACCAAATTGTTCACATATGCTATATAGGTGGTTTATTTGACCGTGCAATGGTTGAGATCCCTAAAGATTTATACACTAATACTCATTTAGCGAGTGTTGGGTCAATAATCCCAAACCATGAAAGCCTTTAGGTTACTAGGCACAAAGTCCCCTCAGACTTAATTACTCGAGTATTAATGAGCCCAACCTAGTCAATTATAAAACCATTTTTTTTGTGAACTTTATTACTAATGCATGTATTTTTTTCTCTTTTTTTTTTGAAAGGCATGTATATCCCAAAGCTCCCCCTCACTTAAGAATTATAGACTCCAAGCTCAAAAGGGAATAGTCAAAATTCTACGCCCGGCTCATAGTTAAGACTCAAGAAATAAGCTAGTCTAAATCTCGCCTCTAGAACAGTTATTGTGTAATTACAAGTTCCGCACAAACAATTTTCAAACATACAAGACATCACATATGATCAAGATTACTAGCCAAGAAATTATGCAAATAAACTCATCATAGGAAATTGACTTGGTTGACAAACTTTCATGGAACTATGAAAATGCAAACTATAAAAAAATTAATAAAAATAAAAATCTACTAAAAAAAAATGCATGCCAAATTAAATAACTATATGCTCTAATTTAAATGCAAGTATCATGACTATCCTAAATTTAAGACAAGGCAATATGCAATTTTTCCAATTTTTTATATATAATATTATTATTCGTGAGAACACATCCCCACACTTGAATGGGTCAATGTCCTCAATGACACAAGAATTACTCTAAAAAGCTAAGAAAGAAAACTCCCCTCAAAATCAAGGTGTATGATGTGGAAGGTGCCTCTGCATATAGGAAAACATGTCTCCCATTTTTTTCTCCATCCTCTCCAGTTGTCTCTGCAACACTGCAACCTGGTCCTTGAGAGTATTTTTTTATCTGGCTCTATATCATGATCCTCCCTCCGTATTGAACCACGCTTGTGATCCACTTTACGCAGCCCTAAGAGGTTATGTCGACGCAATACGTGCATACCAATCAAATCGACATTGATAGTAGTGGGCCATCCTTCTACCATCGGTAAATTGGTGGTAGTGCGATTAAATACACCCAACCTCTCAGCAATCCTGGTTACAAGACCTCCTAGGAAGGACAATAGCACCTGTAGCTCGCTTGGCTTGATATAAGAATATGCTAATTAGCAAGTTGGTCTAATGCACTAGTTGTCGATTAGATCGTGATATAACAGAGCCAGCTCACCAGTTTGGATCTTGTTATTACTCTCTGTACGACCATATATAGTGTAGGACATGAGACGAGCAAAATAGCGATAAAAACAACTTACAATTTTCTGAAGATAAAGCCGATTGAGTTCCATAACTTGCACTCTTCGGCGAGCTAGTGAGTGCTTGCCAGAATGGAGTAGCATATCCTTCGGGCAGCGGTTGTGACTCAACCAATTGCCAACCAAACATATCAGCCAAAGCAGATTTTGTGATTTCATGTTGCACATTAGCTATCCGGAATGACAATGTATCATCAGTAATAACAGTGAAGGAACTCAAAAATTCATATGTAAGTTTCGCGTAGGAAGGATCATCCATACTCATGAGATCACTCCAACCAATATCTTGCAGTGCTTTAATGAGTTCATCGTTTATTCCCAACACTTCCAAAGCTGATGAATCAACATATTTATTTGGTAACACCGTGCGTGTAGACAACACATCATAAAGAGCTTGTTGATCTGGGCCACTAAATTTAATAGTGGGATATCTGTGAGTTTTAGATTGAGTGGCACGTGATTTGTGTTGCTTCTCTATTCCTGCAGTAACACGGAGTTTGTCAGTTGGGCTGACAACGTCTTTCATGCGCTTCTTTGCAGCTAGCAGTTGGGTTGATGATCCGCGAGCCATGACAGCGATGCGTTGATAATCTCAAAGTTGGTCGTTTTCTGAATTGCCACAATTTTTGTTAAGGGAACGACAAACTAAGAAGAGAAATAGGGGTGTACAGAGCAGGTCTTAAGACACCAACGTCGCAAACATGTAAAACACAAGAATTTTATTGCCAAGAAACAGCTGTAGGCTACTGATTAGATAGAGCATATGATCCGATTATGTGTACATATATGGACAACAACCTGCACCATAAACACAAACCAATTCAGATTATACTTTGCACGAACACAAGCAGCCGAGCTAGGTTAGTACTAAACACCTATATAATACAATTAATTAATATAATAATAATAGTAATAATCATAATAAAAATAATAATAATAAATAATAATAATAATAATAATAATAATAATAATAATAATAATAATAATAAAGTATAATAATAATAATAATTTTCAAAGAAAAAAATTTAATATAATAATCGTAATAATAATAAACTAAATATAATTATAGCTAATAGTATATCCTATATTTTTACAAAATATATAATAACTATACTAATTATATATATAGAAAATAATAAAAAAACAAAAACAAAAACAAAATAAAACAAAAAACAAAAAACAAAAAACAAAAACAAAACAAAAAACAAAAACAAAAAAAAAACAAAAAACAAAATTAACGCCACAAGTGTACAGGTACACATAGCCTTTGGCAGTGATACAAAACAGCCAATCTGGTGAATAAAGTTGGCAGGCTTGATTGGGTGGAAAAAGGACGTGAGCTCCAGTAGGTCAATACCGGCGGCTTTATTTTATGATTCGGCCAATCTCACCCACTGTCTCGATGCGCCTGCTCTGTTTTTTTTTCTTTAACACCCTGCTCTATTCCTCCGCGATAGCCCATAATTCATAATCATTTGCCCTGTTTCCTGTACAAAACTTCACACAAAATCAAAACATCTTTTGGGAGTAAAACTAACACATAATATATATTTTTGTTTGTTTTTTTTGTTTTACATAGAAAATCTATAATAATATAATATAATATAAATAAATAACTAAAAACTTATACATAATAATCTTACAAAAATTTTGAGTTGCCTCTCAAAGAGCGCTGTCTTTAACGTCATTTAGCCGGACGCCTGTTCCGGATTAAGTTTTAGGATCGGTGAGAAGATAATAATCTCCCCTTGTAACTTTTCTCCAATCAAATATGGTTTGAGACTATGACCATTCACCTTAAAAATATCAGACCCCTCTCGAGTAATTGCCACAGTACCATACGGATACACTTTAACAATTTCAAACGGTCCAGACCATCGTGAGCCGAATATCAGAATTTAGAGCTCCATACAAAGTGCTCAGAACCATCCACTCCTCGTAACCATGATGTGGACATTTTCTCAACAATGCCTTATATCTCTGCCATGCCTGATACAAGCCTTCACCTGGTTGTGCTTTGAAAGTAAGAATAATTGCTCTCATTTGCCGAGTCCTGTCAGAAGGATAATATTTGGATAAGAACTCAGTAGAAAGATTATCCCAAGTAGCTAGAGTAGTATCTGAAAGCTGTTGAAACCATTCCAAAGCTTTTCCCTTTATAGAATAAGGGAACATATGAAGACGAATTTCATCAGCAGTAACCCCATTGATTCTGAAAGAACAACACATTTGCACGAAGCGCTCTAGATGGCGGTGTGGATCCTCTCGCTCAATGTCTCCTTTAAAAGCAGAATTGCTCACCATCTGAATAAGACTGGGATTGATGTTATACTGAGTTGCACCAATCGCCGGAGTCTTGTACATGCAATTAGCAGGATTAGGAGTCTCATGATCCGGAATGGATGACTCATCAGGAACAATAACATGGAGATTTTCGTTTTCATTATTGTTATCACCCATCCTGGCCTCCTATTGCTTTCTCCTTGCTTCTTGCCTTCTAATTCGAAAAGTGCGTTCAATTTCTGGATCTGGATCAAAATTTCCAACACTTTTCGATCTTCGCATATATAAGGTGTACCTGGAATGAAACACCAATGAGATAGATCTTGGAAACAAATATTATAAAATCTAAACAATAAGAAATAATTAACCTAAACTTAATATTACTGCCTTCTCCGGCAGCGGCGCCAATTTGTTGCAGTGAAATTATGTTAAGTTCGTTCTCAGGGAAGGACTGAATACAATATCAAATCAAGTATATTACTCCTTTCTATTTAGAAGTTTAGAGAATAATTGTGGTTTTTTACTATCAACTAAATTAAACTAATAAGCAAGTAAAAAGATGAATTAACGATGGTAAAAAAGCAATCCAAAAATTAGGTTTCTTTGCTAGCTACAATGAATGTCAATTAATCGTGTGTTGTGAGAGTAATTGATACAACACCCCCAGAACCGTATAGCACAATTATAGGGATATCTATTACAACTACAAAAATCACGGCTAGCTCTTAGGGGCTACCATTAACATAAACTAAGAAAAACAAATGAGAAACAAGTGTGTTTAAGGGCTGAGCTTGCAAAGAACCAAACAACGAGGCCGGAATTATGGAATTTCGTCCTGCAATTGCCCGGAAATATTTGTCACAAATGTTACACGTGCCTCTCTTTAGAGTGTAGAACTCGTGAAAATGATCCAAGTCCCTTTGCAAGGTGCCTACATACCCTATATTCTATGTAGTTCTCGATTTAGGACTCTGAAGAGATAAGCTCTTATCCCCTCTAGTTTGAGATAAAACAGCCTTCTTTCAGTAGTTATCCAGCGGTATCCCACTCCAAGTAGGTCACATGAAGCTTTCATCTTGCATAATTATCCTAATATTCTTGAATTATCTCCACCCATGGTAATTATCTCTATAATAGATGTATTTATCCCTTAATTTGTAGATAAATAGCAGCTGATATACTCCCAATATACTTCTAATTCGTCCTCCTAGAAACAAGGAAGAAGAGTCCTGTTTGGAGTCTGCCTGCCGTTCTGCCCAGGCGGCGGAAGCCCTGCCAGCTGCATCCCCTAACTGCAGCCCCGTAACTGCAAGCCAGGATACACTTAGTGGTAACCCCTAGCAGCGGTAACCCCTAAAGCGCCTTCAGGTGCAACCCCGTTCTGATGGCAGTCTTCATTGTGCTTCCAATGCAGGTCCATATACCTTCTTGTACACCTTCAATGATTCACCCAGCCATGGTGAAGCCCATTATCCTTAACCGAATGATTCCAATAAGCCCAAATGAAGCCCAAATAATATGACGGGCTATAAAATAAGCCCAGGAAGATTTTATGGCACAATAACTACCCCCGGTTCCTTGAAGTATTAAATGCGAGAGGAACTTAAAAACGGTAACCCTCCGTCATCTAGCTGTAAGCCCTTGAGTTACGTTAGAGGTTAATCGTAAATTATTTCTAAGCTTACGTGGGCGCAGCCCGGTGTAAAAAAACAAGAAATAATTCAGATACACTTCCACATGTAATTATAAAACCAATTGGATTAATCCACTATAACCACCGCAAGCCTTGAATATTTATTCCCAAAATAACTAAAATTATCTTCCAAAAATCTGCTCGAGCTTCCGCAATTTTTGCTCCACCTTTTCAGTTTCCCGCGCGTGTCACGTCAGCTTGTGATAAGGCTAATCCCAAATATTTCGAGCTTCCGCAATTTTTGCTCCACCTTTTCAATTGATTTGAATTGTAACAGAAAATCCCCTAAATAGGTGGTGCAGCCGTAGAGTCCTAGCATGCCTCTACCTCTTCAGCCACCCACCTAGGCCTCGGGAAGCCTGCACCATCAAAGCCAACCACACGCCAGGCTAGTCACGGCACGCCACCTGGCGTAGCTGTTCCCCACTTCTCAGTGCTATATATACACCTACACACAGCCTTGTTCCACTTTTCTTTTTATCTCTTAAACACTTCACTTCACACTGTCTCTTCCCACCGAAGCACTCCCAGGCGCAACTTGCTCTCCTTCTCCGGCGTTTTCTTCTCTGACACTCACCGACTTCCAACCAAAGGTATGCCCCCTTACTTTCGTCTTCGTTTTTTTTATTGCATTTTCGCCATGTCTGCAACTAAATGTTCATATGATCCATGCCTGTTTGTCTCTTTTCTGCTTTTCAATCGTTCACCTCGGTATGCGTGCACACACCCACCTTCGCCTTGCTTGATGTCATTATGCCCGATTAAACTGCTAATTTGTTCTGCATGCTTGTATAATCGAATGCACACACTAATTCTTTGAATGTACACACACCACTGGTTTTAATTGACTCCAATTAGGCCCAGATTGTTTCCCAACCGGGTTATCGTCCTTGGTGTTGTTGCATTGCTTTGAGGCCATGATCGTAGCCCTAGATTGTAAACCCTAGGTTCCCAATTGCCTTCTGGGGGAACCCCTCTTTTACAATCGAACCCCCTTTTCGTGCCCTTTATCTGCTTTGAATGCATTGTCTGTGTGATTTGCTTGCTGTACTTGCTTAGCTGGTAGCTTAGGATTGCGATTGGGCATGATTGTTGTGGTTGAGGTTAGGGCTAGGATTAGGCTTCCCGCTCCGGGTCCCTTGTTGGGCTTCCCGAAGAAGATGAACCGTCCTCCGTGGCCTGTGCTGCTTCCTGTGAGGGATGTAGTCCCCTTACACTTCAGGGCTCCAACTGAAGCCTTTTCATTCCTTCTTCGCACCCGTAGGGCTCCACCTTTGCAGCCCAGTCTTCCGCAAACCCTTTCTCCTTCTCCCTTTTTGTTTTTCTTTCTTTCGACCTCTTCACATCTTGCTGTGTCCTTTCGTTAAACCATCCTTTCCTCTTGTAGATGTTTCAAGGATCCATGTCCTCACACTCTTCTCAGTCTGCCACAAGCAAGGCTCCCGTTGTCGTAGTTGACGCGGGATCCTCTCCTAGCCTGGACTTTCAGCCTGCTCAGCCGAGTTTGGGGGTTAGCTCCAGGACCCGCTCCAGGCGCAGCTTAGTGGTGAAGGAGCTCAACTGGACCACCTCTGAGTCCAGCCAGGCGGATATGACCCCGGGCCTCCCGCTGGACCCTGCTGCTGAAGCCCTTGAGGGGAGCCCCGAGGAGGCTGAACGGGAGGCTGAGGCTTCCGTGGAGGTGATCGAGCCTCCAGCTGTAGTCCTGTCTTGCGAGCACATGGACTCCATCATGACTCCTGCGAGGCTGCAGTCCCTCTTGGAGTCCTGCAACCCTGGCTGCACCCTGGGGATCCCGAAACCAGGAGAGAGGTGTCACCGCTTCGACACCCTCAAGCCGGGCACTGGCTACCCCAAAGCCGTGCTTTCCGCCCAGTTCTTCAGGCTGGGCTTGTCTCTCCCCCTCCATCCTTTCATTCTGGAGGTCTTGGACTTCTATGAGGTCTCCCCCATGCAGCTTACCCCCAACTCCTACCGCATGGCGGTCTGTCTCTACATCCTCTATGATATTCACCATGGGGTGAGGATGTCTGCCTTGGAGTTGGGTTGGTTCTTCCAGCTGAAACTTACTGGGAGGACCCCCGGATTCTTCTATCTCACTGCCTGGAACACCCATCACAAGAAGGGCATCAAGGGTAACCGCCAGTCGATGTCAGACTGGCAGAAGCTCTTCCTTTACTACTACGACTGCCCAGTCTACAGAAAGGACTTCAATCTCTCCCCCAGTAAGCCAGTTTTCCCCTTGTTCATTGTCTAGTTTAGCCCTTTAGGGTTCCCGTTTAGTTTCCTTATGCTTGTATTTGTTGTAGACATGCCAGTGCAGACCCCTTTGGCGGGAGAGTCCCTTGAGAGGGCCAAACACGTGTTGAGGCTATCCACCGAGCTAGGTGATGGCTCCAGCCTGCTTACTCCAGAGAATCTGGAGAGGCTCGGTTTTTCCACTACGGTGGTAGATGCATCCCCCGTTGACGAGGGGGGTGCAGATGTGGAGGCGACGGGAAGCCCAGGTTTCCTCTTAGCTTGCACCCTTGAGCTTATTTTCCTTATATGATATTCGCTTTATAAATTTCCTTCCTGCATGCTTTATAACTTTTATGCCACCTGCTATGCTTACATCCTCCCATATTTCTGTATATGCTTGGATAGTATCTAATTGTTTCTCCTTGTTTCTTTCCACAGATATGGCTGCCAACATTCCCAGATTTGTCAAGCGCTCCACCAAGTATGAGGACTTCTTCGGGGAAGCCGCCTCCTCTGGGGGTCGCAAGCGGGACCCCTCCAAGACTACGGAGGCGGGGTCTTCAGCCGAAGGCCGTACAAGCAAGAAGCCCAGGTTAACCCTGGCCCGCTGATGTGCTAGAAGATATTACCTTTTAAATCGCAAGCGCACGATCACCGTTTTAATATTTAAGATTCGTCCACAGGGATCAAATTTAATTATTTTCGCAACCTTAAATTCTTAATCTAGGCGAATTAGAACAAAGAAATTTGTGAAAGAGAGTTTTCAAATTTAAATCTAAAATTGCCAATTCTAGAAAGAAAATTAATTAAGCTACTTGATTATCACCTAACTAGTTAAATTGTGTCTAGAAAATTATTGAAGCCAAATAATTAAAACAAGACTAATTGATTTATTAGAACACAAAACCAGGGAAAGGGGCTTTGACTTGATGACATGGTTAAATAAAAAACGCAAGCAATCAAATTTATCAAAAAGATAAGCAAATCTCGACTAAACTCGAAACAGAAAGGTGAACAAAATGAAAACATAAAACCAAAACCTGCAGGACTCTTCAACACATGACTCGATTGTGACTTCAAATCAAAACAGAACTTTAAACTCAGCCATAATTCCAACCAATTAAGCATTCAAAATCAAAAACTCTAACTCGATTAAAAACAAACCAGCGACTCATATTCGTGACTAAACAAAGTAAACTAACAGGTGACTAACTCGGAGAAACAGGAACGGACTTGGCTAAACTAAAACGAAATCAGCAGCCAACAATACACAAACTCAACAACGGCTCAACTCGGTGATTCAAAGAACAGGGAAATGACTCAGCTAAAATGAAACAATAAACTCAGAAACTAGCAGGCAAAACTCGATAAACTCCGCAAGCAAAACAGAGAAGACGACTTGATGAACTTAGATTGATTAAACCCAGTAAACTTAAAACGCAGCAACACACAGTACCTAACAGACTGGACTCTAAGCTATCAACTCGGAACTAAACCCAGCATACAAATTCAACTAACAAAATGAAACCCAGAATCTAAACTCAGTGGTTAACTCAGCCAGGACTCGGAAAGCATACAAAACCCAGAACACGACTCGGCATGACTCAGTGCAGAAAAACAAACTCGACCCCAACTCGGAAAGACGTTTTTTTTGGACTCAGCTAACTCGGAAAAAAAAACTCAGAACAGAGCAATATATGCGACTCGGTGGACTCGATTAAGACTCGGCAAACACCAAAAACACCCAGTAACAATAAGAACGCGACTCTGTTCAAACTAACAGCAAAAAAAAAAGAAATCAGCCATCAGACGAAACAGGAACTCAAGGTAACGACTCGTACGAAAAATGGACTGGAACCTTGCAAATGAAACAGCAAACAAGCAGTAGACAAATCTAACAACGCACTCAGCTATAACTCGGTACGGAAAGCTACAACTCAGCTATCGAACTCTAACAAAACTACAAGACACAAACTAAGACGAGACTCCGCAAGCAACTCGGCAGCTTGAACTCGTAGAAAGCAAAATGAATCACAGCAAGAAAGACGAACCCAGAGAAATTAAACACACAAAACAATGAACTATAGACTCAGCGAATTGACGAAAACAGGGACTGACTCGGTGATGTGGACTCAGTAGCAAACAAACGAAAACAGGGTAAATGGGTTTTGTGTTTTAAGAAATAAAGACGAAAGCAAATTAGTAAGTGTAAACATAAAACAAGCTGTCTATTTTAAATTTTTACTACTAGCACTCAAAATTATAAATATGATAATTTTGGGGTTCTAAATCTAAACCCTAACACAAATTAATTTTGTGCTAGGATTTAATTTACTATTGCAAAAGATCACAAATCTATACTAATCACAAGCTTAATGATCCTTCATTTCCCAAAAGCTTAAAAAGCATGTGGTGGTACTTAAAAAAATCATACAACTTGGAGAAAATAAATTAAAAAGACAATACAAGATTAAGCTAAAAGAGATTTGCATAGAAATTAAAAAGTGTATACAAGCTTGGAAAGAAAATTGGGGCTAGCAAAATGTAAATCTATCTAAGATACTAACTATAGAAATGACTAGGTAGAAAAAGATAGGTGGGTAGCTAGGTTGGTTCTTTACAAGTAAAGAGAAGGGGGTATTTATAACTAAAGAATTAGGGTTTAGGGGTAGGGTGGCTCAATCTTGACCATCCATGTGCCTTGTTCGTTGGGAAGATTGTGGCCCTCCATGTGTCCCTTAGTTGCCAACTCTTTTTTTTTTTTTTCCTTTTCTTCTTTTTCTTGCATTTTCTCTTCTTCCTTTATTTATCTACAATTTCCTGAAATAAAATAAATAAGCGATTAATAATACGAAAATAAACAAAAAATAGGCACTTAAATATGCAAAAATATGGACTAATCAAACTTCCCCATACCTATCTTTTGCTCGTCCTCGAGTAAAAATCAAAAAGAAAAGAAAATAAACTAAGAAAACTAGATGCGGTTCCTAGGCTCCTTTTCGTAGGCGTGACGGGTGATTTTAGGTTCACCAACCCGTTAAACTCGTAGACGATCTCTACAAGAGGAGTTTTGTCTCCTAAGGGTTTACAGAAGATATACCCATAAAATCTTCGAGACCTTCTAGCAAGTGTATACTCGACTCTACTCCAATTTCGTTGGTGTTAACAAAAAGTGTTTTTAAGGAAAATACGACTCAAAGACTCTTCTACTAATAATTAAGATACAGTCGTCTCTAATCTACTTGAATCGACACAAAGATTTACTAGAAATCCAAGGAGTGTAAGTAATTTAAGGCCTTTGATGGATCCTAATTGTCTATGAACATTTTCTCTTTTTCAACCAATTTTGAACTGACCCAATCTCTATCGAAACAAATATCTAGCCAAACTTCACAAACTCTTATTCTTTTTTTTTATTGCATTGACTTTATTTTGTCCGTTTTCTTAGGCAAACAATGTTACCCATGTAGCGAGCTTTAGGTCAGTGACTCCCAAACCAAACGGTCTTAGGGCACTAGGTTTTAAAATCCCCCTACGGACTTAATTGCTCGAGTAACAAAGGCCACAAAACGAGACTAGTCAATCTACTTTTGCCCATTTATCTAAAGATTAAATCTATAAAGAACAATGGGTATTGAAGTAGTTATTCCTTTTCTTTTTCTATCTTTTTTTTTTGCTATTTTCTTTTTTTTTATTCGCAAAGGTTCGATTCGACATTGTTTCAACATGTGGGTTCTCTCTCAGGTATCGAATAATATCACTAGACAATCTCTCCATCAAAGGTCTTGTGCAAATGTGTGTGCCATCTTGGAACTACGAGTACAAATCGGTCGATACAAGTTTCAAAAAGACAACCTTACTCAACTACGTTCAAATTATCTAAAAGACACTACATATATATACTTTTCAAAAACATGCTAAACACCAACTACTCCTAAAGTTCGAGTGAGGGAAAGACAACTTAGCTAAAACATCTCTATTTTTGGATTTTTCTAATTTTTCATTTTTTAGGTTTTTTTTCATTTTTTTTAGAATTACACTAAAGCCCTCCCCATACCTAAATCATGCATTGTCCTCAATGTATGCAAAAGAAAGAATTGAAATTAGAGAGTAAAGAGGAAAAATACCTGAATAGGGGATGAAGGGGGTTTTTATTAACTACTGAAGCAACTTACGTGATCAAGGGTTGATGAGGTGGATGACCTCTTCCTCCGAATCAACAGGTAATTCTAAAAATGGTTTAAGGCGTTGACCATTAACTTTAAAAACATTACCATTTTTAGGATCCTGAATTTCAACAGCACCGTGAGGAAACACAACTTGAACAATGTAAGGACCGTCCCATCTAGAACGCAACTTGCCGGGAAACAAATGAAGCCTAGAATTGTAGAGAAGAACTTTTTGGCCGGGAGAAAAGGATTTTCTCAAAATGGTTTTATCATGGAAGGCCTTGGTTCTCTCTTTGTAAATTTTAGCATTTTCGTAGGCATCATTTCTAAGTTCGTCCAACTCGGTCAATTGCAACTTCCGATGACTACCGGCGGTGGGTAAGTCGAAGTTCAATTCTCTAATGGCCCACATGGCCCTATGCTCTAACTCAACCGGCAAATGGCAAGCTTTACCATACACGAGTCTATAAGGAGACATTCCTAAGACGGTCTTAAAGGCGGTTCGGTATGCCCATAAGGCATCTATCAACTTGGTCGACCAATCCTTCCTATTCGAGTTGACCGTTTTTTCTAAGATTTGCTTAATTTGCCGGTTCGACACCTCTACTTGGCCACTAGTTTGAGGATGATAAGGGGTAGCAAGCCTATGAGTGATGGAGTACTTCTTAAGAAGTGACTCGAATTGACGGTTCTTAAAATGCGTTCCTTGGTCACTAATGATAGCCCTAGGAGTTCCAAATCGAGAAAAGATATTCTCTTTAAGAAATCGGAGGACAACTTTGTTGTCATTGGACCGGGTCGGAATGGCTTCTACCCACTTGGAAACGTAATCAACCGCGAGAAGGATGTAAAGGTGGCCAAACGAACTAGGAAATGGGCCCTTAAATTTATGCCCCACACATCGAAGAGCTCTATAACCAGGATTGGGCTCATAGGCATCATGTTCCTCCTAGTGATTCTTCCTAGATGTTGACACCTACTACATGCGGAACAATACTCGGCGGCATCCTTAAACAAACTAGGCCAATAAAAACCGCATTGGAGGATTTTAGCGGCGGTCTTTTTCGCACTAAAATGACCTCCACATGCTTGATCGTGAGAAAACGAGAGGATGCTATGAAACTCACTATTTGGGACACACCTCCTAATGATTTGATCGGGACAATGTTTAAAGAGATACGGGTCGTCCCAAAAGAAATGTTTCACTTGAGAAAAGAACTTGGCTTTATCATTTTTGGACCATGTCGAGGGAATGTCACCGGTTGCTAAGTAATTGACTATGTCGGCGAACCAAGGGAGAGTGGAAATTGAGAGAAGGTGTTCGTCGGGAAATGACTCGCTTAAGGGCAAGTCGTTAGTGGATTCAACCACTAATCGAGAGAGGTGATCGGCAACGACATTCTCACAACCTTTCTTATCCCTAATCTCTAAGTCAAACTCTTGGAGCAACAACACCCATCTAATCAAGCGGGCTTTTGAGTCTTTTTTAGAGAAAAGGTACTTAAGAGCGGCATGGTCCGTGTAAACAATGATTTTGGGCCCGATAAGATAAGAGCGAAACTTTTCTAAGGCAAAGACTACGGCTAGAAGCTCCTTCTCGGTGGTAGAGTAATTGAGTTGGGCATCATTTAAGGTCTTACTAGCGTAGTAAATGACATGAGGCCTCTTATCTATTCGTTGTCCTAAAACCGCTCCTATCGCATAATCGGATGCGTCACACATAAGCTCAAAAGGTTGACTCCAATCGGGAGACTTCATGATCGGGGCCGAAGTCAATTCCCTTTTAAGGTCTTCGAAAGAATGAAAACACTCGCTTGTGAACTCGAATTTGACATCCTTAGCTAAAAGGTTGGTCAAAGGTCGAGCCTTTTTGCTAAAATCTTGGATGAATCTACGATAAAATCCCGCATGTCCAAGGAAAGAACGAATTTCCTTAACGGACTTGAGAGGTGGGAGATTAGCTATTAGGTCGACCTTAGCGTTGTCTACTTCGATCCCTTTTTCAGAAATTTTGTGTCCTAAAACGATTCCCTCCTTAACCATGAAATGACATTTCTCCCAATTTAACACTAGATCCGTTTCCTCACATCTTTTCAAAACTAAGTCTAGATTGTTAAGGCATTGGTGAAAAGATGGTCCAAAGATGGAAAAGTCATCTATGAAGACTTCTAGAAAGTCACCTATCATTTCCGAGAAGATGCTAGTCATGCACCTTTGGAACGTGGACGGGCCCGTGGTTAGGCCGAAAGCTAGACGTCTATAAGCAAAAGTTCCAAAAGGGCAAGTGAAGGTGGTCTTTTCTTGGTCCTCGGGTGCGATTGGGATTTGAAAATATCCCGAGTAACCATCTAAGAAACAATAAAACGCATGACCCGCTAACCTCTCTAGCATTTGATCGATGAAAGGCAAAGGAAAATGATCTTTCCTAGTGACGGCATTGAGCTTCCTAAAGTCTATACACATTCTCCAACCGGATTGGACACGGGTTGGAACTTGCTCATTGTTCTCATTGGTCACCAAAGTAATGCCCGACTTTTTAGGCACTACATGGACGGGACTCACCCACTTACTATCGGAAATGGGATAAATGATCCCATTGTCTAAGCACTTAAGAATCTCTTTCTTAACTACCTCCATCATGGGAGGATTCAACCTCCTTTGAGGTTCTCTCACGGGCTTTGCATCTTCTACCAAATGAATCCTATGTTGGACAATCGCCGGGCTAATTCCTTTAATGTCCGAAATGCTCCACCCTATCGCTCCCTTATGTTTTCTAAGGATTCCTAAAAGTTCTTCCTCTTGTGACATAGTCAAATTAGAGGCAATGATAACGGGATAAGACTCGTTAGGACCTAGAAAAGCATACTTAAGAGTGTTGGGAAGAGGTTTGAGTTCTAACTCCGGCGGTTGTGACTCAGCAATTTTATTTGAAGATGGCAAAAGCTCGGGTTCAACATCACGCTCTTGACTCGTTGTAGGAATGGTGGATTCTAACATTTGGTTGACCTCATGTGTGTAGTCGGAAACATCCCAATCCTCTCCAAAATGTTTTAAGCAAAATTCAAGGGCATCTTTAGGATTCATGAGATCTTGATCAACTATTTCATCAATTAGGTTGACATCCATAGGTTGATCATAAAAATCATCGGATTGTTTCCCCACATGAAAGATGTTGAGGTCGATAGTCATGTTGCCAAATGTTAACTTCATTAAGCCGTTCCTATAATTAATGAAAGCGTTGGATGTAGCTAAAAAGGGTCGTCCTAGGATGATGGGAATTTGATTCTTCGGGTTGTTAACCGGCTCGGTCTCTAGGACGACAAAATCTACGGGAAACACAAAATCACCTACTTTAATTAGCACATCTTCGATCATTCCCTTAGGAATTTTCACGGATCGATCGGCTAATTGAAGTGTGACATTGGTTTGTCGAAGCTCCCCTAAACCTAAAGCTTGGTAGACAGAATATGGAAGGAGATTAACACTAGCCCCTAAATCAAGTAATGCCTTATCCACAAAAGTTTCTCCTATGACACATAAAATTGTAGGACAACCGGGGTCCTTGTATTTCACGGGAATTTGGTTTGAGAGAATCGAACTAATGTGAGATGTAAGGAAAGCTTTCTTAGGGACATGGTTGGTTCTTTTATGGGTACATAACTCCTTAAGACACTTAGCATATGAAGGAATTTGTTGAATTGCATCTAAAAGGGGTATGTTGACCTTGACTTGCTTAAAAACTTCCAAAATCTTCTCCATTTGAGCCGATTGCTTCGGTGAAATAAGTCTTTGTGGGTAAGGGACTCTCGGTTTATAGACTACTTCACTTTGCCACTCGGGTTCTGGGTTTGGGTCACTCGACTCCTCACGGGCTTTTGAACACTTGGGTTTGTCATGATTAATGGTAGTAATGGGTGGACTTGGGTTAGAAGTCGAATCCCCTTTCTTACCGAGGTTCTCACCAACTTGGGGATCAACTTGTTTACCCGACCTAAGAGAAATGACCGAATGCACATTATCCGGGGGTCTTTGATTAAGTGGAAATTTTGGATTCGGCTCCGGTTGGCTTGGGAATTTGTTCTTTTCTCGCTCACACAATGTGCTCGCTAATTGACTCAATTGGGACTCTAACTTAGAGACGGCTTGCACATTAGAATGCAAAAGTTGCCTATCTTGAGTTAAAGTTTGCATGAAAGTTTGTTGGGATTAGGTCAAGTTAGTTTGCGATTTCACTAAGGCCTCTATGCTCTTTTCTAAGGAATTGAGTCTCTTATCCGAATCATTAAAACCGGGAGGATTCAACGGAGCTTGACTCGGGTTTTGATAATTCGGAAAAGAATTGGGCCTAGGAAAATTAGGTTGTGGAGTTTGAAAGTTTTGTCCTTGGTTCCACGAGAAATTCGGGTGATTCTTCCACCCGGGGTTGTACGTTGGTGCAAACGGGTCATTTCTAGGCTTGGGTTGAAACATCGCGTTCACTTGCTCAAAATCGTGAGATTGTTGGATCTCGGGATGGGAAGCATTATAGTTCGGGAACATAGGCATAGATGAGGGGCCACTATGAGACTCTAAAGCTTCGAGTCTCTTAGTAAGGGTTGCTAATTTGGCATCGGTTGCCACATTGTTTCCTATCGAGTGCAAACCCCTAGAGCTAGATGCCTCGATCGACTTTTTAGGTTCCCTAGCAGACTCCCATAACATTGTTTTCTCGGCTAAGTCCTCGAAGAATTCCCACCCTTGGTCCTCATCTTTCTCCATGAATTTGCTTTGGCACATAGACTCTAATAAAGCGGTGGTTTGACTATCTAAGGCCTCGTACACAATCTTGCAAAGTCTCCATTTCTCTATTCCATGGTGGGGGCATTGTGATAAAAGATTTTTGAAACGATCAAAGAATTTCCAAAATGACTCATTTTCCCTTTGATGGAATTGATTTATTTCATTTGTAATTCGAGTCGTTTTATGGTTTGGAAAATACTTTTTAAGAAACATTACCACAAACCCCTCCCAAGTGGAAATAGAATTGACGGGAAGACTATACAACCATTTTTGAGCATTTTCTTTCAAAGCAAAGTTGATTAGTCTAAGCCGAATGGAGTCTTCACTCAATTGTTGGAGTTTTTGCAAACCGCAAACCTCCTCAAATTCTCGAATGAAAAGATAGAGATCCTCACCTTCACTCCCTAAAAATTTAGGCAACATACTAATGTGATGTGCCTTGATTTCGAAATTATTCCCATTAACGGGAGGAAGGGTGATACACGATGGTTGAGCGGAACGGGACGGGTAACAGCGGTCTTTAAGAGACAACGCCATGTTTACTATCGGTTCGCTAGCTTCTATGGGTTCGGAGTCCGAAGAGGACGAAGAAGGAATCTCGATGATCGGTCTTACTAATCTAGACGACTCGCTCCTAACCCAAGTAGTTCGCATAAACTAGATAGTAAACACGTAGCAAGTAAGTGCGAAAATTAAAACAAACAAAAGAAAGGGTGTAAAAGTGAAAGAAAAACTTAACTCTAGGGTTCCCTAATAAAAATGAACTAGACCTTGCTCTTAACGTTAAGGACCACCAAAAACTCGATAAATCCAAAATTATTCGGACCGGTCTGGCCAGTTTGGAGCAGGCATTGCCAAGAGGCCAATCTCCGCGCTTAGACACCAAACCTTAATCGGCCAGGTAAGCTTTCGCTTGCCTTAGACACCGAAGAGTCGGAATAATTAAAGATTACCTCGTTCTTTAGGTACCTTCCTAATTGAGCGCGAAACCTAGGGGCTAATGTCTAATTCAATTTTATTAAAAGGCTAGGGAATGCAAAATGAAGGATTAAGTCGTTGTGGGCCAAGGAAAGAGTGATGAAATCCCTCCCCTTATCTTGTGATTGGGTTTTGCCCTTAAGATTTATTTAAAATGATGCTCCACACAACGAGATAATAAAGGCTATAAACAATTATGGATGCTCTAAACTACGTGTTTTAATCTAGAGAAAAGAAAGAAATTAACGCACCTTAGGGTCCTCCAGCGATCACCACAATTAAAGGTACGAAAATTTAAAAACAAAAATTAAAATCTAAATGATGTGCCCTAAGTGATTAAATGCATGATGCGACACATATGTAGTTCTAACTAATATTTTTGGATTTTAAATTTTTGATTTGTTTGTGTTTTTCAATTTTCAAATTTGTTTGTGATTTTCTAAATAGAGGCAAAAAAATAAGAGTGGAGAGATACGGGCTACCAAAGCAAGCTTCCAAATCCGGGTAAAATTTGTCCACTTTACTCCATGATTCCCGAATAATCCTCCTCGAAATAAAAAAAACAAAAAATAGTGAGAAAACAAGCTAATCCGAAAGATTAAAAATAAAGGAGCGAAAAATTAATTTTAATCCCCGGCAGCGGCGCCAAAAACTTGATGTGCTAGAAAATATTACCTTTTAAATCGCAAGCGCACGATCACCGTTTTAATATTTAAGATTCGTCCACAGGGATTAAATTTAATTATTTTCGCAACCTTAAATTCTTAATCTAGGCGAATTAGAACAAAGAAATTTGTGAAAGAGAGTTTTCAAATTTTAGTCTAAAATTGCCAATTCTAGAAAGAAAATTAATTAAGCTACTTGATTATCACTTAACTAGTTAAATTGTGTCTAGAAAATTATTGAAGCCAAATAATTAAAACAAGACTAATTGATTTATTAGAACACAAAACCAGGGAAAGGGGCTTTGACTTGATGACATGGTTAAATAAAAAACGCAAGCAATCAAATTTATCAAAAAGATAAGCAAATCTCGACTAAACTCGAAACAGAAAGGTGAACAAAATGAAAACATAAAACCAAAACCTGCAGGACTCTTCAACACATGACTCGATTGTGACTTCAAATCAAAACAGAACTTTAAACTCAGCCATAATTCCAACCAAGCATTCAAAATCAAAAACTCTAACTCGATTAAAAACAAACCAGCGACTCATATTCGTGACTAAACAAAGTAAACTAACAGGTGACTAACTCGGAGAAACAGGAACGGACTTGGCTAAACTAAAACGAAATCAGCAGCCAACAATACACAAACTCAGCAACGGCTCAACTCGGTGATTCAAAGAACAGGGAAATGACTCAGCTAAAATGAAACAATAAACTCAGAAACTAGCAGGCAAAACTCGATAAACTCCGCAAGCAAAACAGAGAAGATGACTTGATGAACTCAGATTGATTAAACCCAGTAAACTTAAAACGCAGCAACACACAGTACCCAACAGACTGGACTCTAAGCTATCAACTCCGAACTAAACCCAGCATACAAATTCAACTAACAAAATGAAACCCAGAATCTAAACTCAGTGGTTAACTCAGCCAGGACTCGGAAAGCATACAAAACCCAGAACACGACTCGGCATGACTCAGTGCAGAAAAACAAACTCGACCCCAACTCGGAAAGGCGTTTTTTTGGACTCAGCTAACTCGAAAAAAAAAACTCAGAACAGAGCAATATATGCGACTCGGTGGACTCGATTAAGACTCGGCAAACACCAAAAACACCCAGTAACAATAAGAACGCGACTCTGTTCAAACTAACAGCAAAAAAAAAAAATCAGCCATCAGACGAAACAGGAACTCAAGGTAACGACTCGTACGAAAAATGGACTTGAACCTTGCAAATGAAACAGCAAACAAGCAGTAGACAAATCTAACAACGCACTCAGCTATAACTCGGTACGGAAAGCTACAACTCAGCTATCGAACTCTAACAAAACTACAAGACTCAAACTAAGACGAGACTCCGCAAGCAACTCGGCAGCTTGAACTCGTAGATAGCAAAATGAATCACAGCAAGAAAGACGAACCCAGAGAAATTAAACACACAAAACAATGAACTATAGACTCAGCGAATTGACGAAAACAGGGACTGACTCGGTGATTTGGACTCAGTAGCAAACAAACGAAAACAGGGTAAATGGGTTTTGTGTTTTAAGAAATAAAGACGAAAGCAAATTAGTAAGTGTAAACATAAAACAAGCTGTCTATTTTAAATTTTTACTACTAGCACTTAAAATTATAAATATGATAATTTTGGGGTTCTAAATCTAAACCCTAACACAAATTAATTTTGTGCTAGGATTTAATTTACTATTTCAAAAGATCACAAATCTATACTAATCACAAGCTTAATGATCCTTCATTTCCCAAAAGCTTAAAAAGCATGTGGTGGTACTTAAAAAAATCATACAACTTGGAGAAAATAAATTA
Organism: Daucus carota subsp. sativus; assembly: GCF_001625215.2. Taxonomy (NCBI): domain Eukaryota; kingdom Viridiplantae; phylum Streptophyta; class Magnoliopsida; order Apiales; family Apiaceae; genus Daucus; species Daucus carota. Next base: position 13,462,893 of record NC_030386.2, read on the forward strand.
AAAAGACAATACAAGATTAAGCTAAAAGAGATTTGCATAGAAATTAAAAAGTGTATACAAGCTTGGAAAGGAAATTGGGGCTAGCACAATGTAACTCTATCTAAGATACTAACTATAGAAATGACTAGGTAGAAAAAGATAGGTAGGTAGCTAGGTTGGTTCTTTACAAGTAAAGAGAAGGGGGGTATTTATAACTAAAGAATTAGGGTTCAGGGGTAGGGTGGCTCAATCTTGACCATCCATGTGCCTTGTGTGTTGGGAAGATTGTGGCCCTCCATGTGTCCCTTAGTTGCCAACTCTTTTCTTTTCTTCTTTTTTTTTCCTTTTCTTCTTTTTCTTGCATTTTCTCTTCTTCCTTTATTTATCTACAATTTCCTGAAATAAAATAAATAAGCGATTAATACTACGAAAATAAACAAAAAATAGGCACTTAAATATGCAAAAATATGGACTAATCACCCGCAGCTCTCCCGCTTCCTCCTCCTCTCAAAAGACTCAGCTCTTTCAGCGAATGCTCTCTGACCAGGTCTCCGAGGCTACCATTCGGGAGTGGGACAGGCTTTCGATAGCCGAGGCCACCCGTGACAAGGTGGTGGCCAACGCCAAGAGCCTGTTCCTCGATCTGAAGATGGGGGAGCATGTTGCTGATACAGCCCGGGTCAATGAGACGATGAGGGCGGATCTGAAGCAGGCTATGGCGGACCTGGCTTCCGCTGTCAAAGATAGGGATCTTGTGCGGAAGGCCAACCAGGAGCTAAAGGAGGCTGAAGCCAAAGTCCGTGAGGAGAGGAGGAAGGAGGATGCCGTGAGGCGTTCTGTAACACCCCGACTTTTCGGAATATTAAAACTAACTCCAAAACTAAAATACAACACAATTTATTAATCCAAAATCCGATTACAAAGGTGACTATTACAAAAGCGCAGCTAATAACTCTAATCAATATGTCAAATTTCTCCAAATCTAATATCCTCGACTCCAATGCTAATCAACCCGCTCTTAATCAAACCTGAAAAATGTAAGTAATGAGCTATACAGCTCAACAAGCAACTAATTGATCCAACTAGTCGGGCCAAGTAACAAGTATACACATATGATAAAATATAATTTCTATAAAATACGATAACAATATACGAAACAAATACTTTCAAAACACTTTCATATTCTTATTCGATGCCACAATCACATGGTGAACAATAACTCAGAACTCATAATTTATACCACGACCACTACAACCCGGTGATAACGGTCCTGAATTTTCCGAAAACTGTCACTATAACCCGGTGACTCGGTCCTTATTCTTATTCTTATTTTCACAAACCATGGCATAAATCAGAGTTCCGAAATCATCGTCAACACCGCACATATACGAGAACGAAAATCAATTCAAAATATAATCACTTAGCCCAAATTTATATAATCAAATATAAACATATAACACATAATTTTTAAAGCACTAGAAAGATCGGTCAGAAACTTACCTCAACACCATCCTAGATCATATAATCAATCCTTGGCAACCAACCAAAATCATCTCATCCTAGACTCCAAAATCCTCTGCGAATCCAATCTGTCCAGATCACTAATCTACTGTTTTGACCCCATAAACAACATTTTCTGGAAAAACACAAAACACGGAAGCTGTAGAGGACGAAAAGACCTTTCCGAAAAGGTAAGGCTCATCAAAAACGGACTCATAACGAATCGGGAATTAAATAAAACGTTTGCTGATCAGATTCAAAGCGAAAAACAGGACCTGAATATGTTTTGTAATTTTTAGAACAGTTCGAAAACGAATCTGAGAAAACATTGTAAACGAAAGTTGTAGGAAATTGAAAGAGCTTTCCGACACATTAAAAATCATCGAAATCCGATAAGAATTGAATTTACTACGAATTTTACAAGACAGCTGATTTCTGAATAAAAACCCTATGAATTTTTGTAATAAAAAGAAGAGAAAAGATTGGGAGCTCGCAAAAGATATAAAAAAACGAGGGAACACGATCGATATATAAAGAGTCTCAAAACCCTAATTCTAAACTTACCCGTTATCCGGATACAAGTCTGATCCATATTAGGCCCATTATCCTATTTCAATTTTAAAACCTAATCTAATCCAATTTTAATCCTTTATTAATATTACTAATCAATTAATATTATTCTAAAAATTACGGAATATTACACGTTCCTTGGAGGAGGAGGCTGATGGCCTTGGGAAAATGGTCAAAAAGCTGGAGGGCCAGGTGAAGGAGCTGCAGGAGGCTGCCGTTGCTGCAAAGGCGACGAGGAAGGAGCGGGAGGCCGCCGTTTTTGAGGCCGGAGTTGCCGCAGGGGTCAAGGACTGCGTGAATTAGGCCTACCGCTTCTTCCCTGACAATGATTGGGCCAAGTTGGGGCCCGATGCTGCGGTAGCCCTGGAGGAGGCGAAGGCCGAAGATGCTGCTGGCCAGGAGAAGGTTCCGGCGACTTGCCAAGGTTTCTCCGGGGATGATACTGAAAAGAGGGTTGTGGCTGAAGACGAACCGAAGCCCGTAGAGCCGATCTCTGCGGGAACTGAGGTGACGCCCCCGGAAGGGGTTCCAGCTGCAACCCTAGTGGCAACCCAGGCTCCGCAAGACATCCTCGCTGCTGACGAGAAGGGCTCCTCCTCCCCTGCTGCTCCTTGATCTTCCCTCCTCTTAGTTAATCAAACTTTTATTTTTTGTTAATACTGAATTTGTGCGTGGCGCTTATCGTCACGAATTTGATATTTTGGATGAGGGTGCGGGCACCTCCGAATGCCCCGCGAGATATTTTTAACGCTACAAGGGCCTCCCCCTGTTGGTGTGGGGACGAATTTCCCTTGTAGTTTATTTTCTATGTAATTGCTTTCACTTCTTCATTCTTTGCCTTGTATGCCTTTCTTGTATTTCCTTGGATATTATTGTGTTGGTCGCCTAACCCTTCCGTGCAGGTAAGGGGAATGAACGCAGGGGGTAACCCTTATATTGAAAGTGTACACATTGTCCACCTTCTGGGGGGTTGTGACCCTCGAGACTTTGTTCATCAGGATTGTCTCCTTCTTTGAGGATGCACGTTGATAGTCTAAGAGTACTTAATCTTTAACAATCCACCCAAGGATAGGTAAGCTTGACCTTATGTGAGAGCTTGGCATTGGGGCTTTACCCGTGAGCCCCAAATGTGAACCTCGAAAGATATTCTTGGGCGTTAGCCTTAAAGTGATCCCCAGATGTAAGCTTTTTTAGAATAATCTCCAAGTGCAAGCTCCGAGCTAATTCCACAAAGTAAGCCTCGTAGCAATTCCACCAAGTTAGCCATGTAATAACTCCACCAAGTTCGCCTTGTAATAATTCCACCAAGTTAGCCTTGCGAGCCAGGATAGGCTTCAAATTCGAAAGCCCTGATAAGCCTTCGGCCTTGAAAGCCTTGATGGGTTTTCACCTTGAAGGGGTACTGTAAGCCCAAAACCTTGGAAGGTTGAGAAGCTTTTTCCTTGAAAGCTTTGATAAGCTTTAAACCATGAGGGGCTACTGTAAGCCCGAAACCTTGAAAGCTTGAAAAGCTTTTGCCTTGAAAGCTTTGATAAGCTTTAAACCTTGATGGGCTACTGTAAGCCCAAAACCATGAAAGCTTGAAAAGCTTTTGCCTTGAAAGCTTTGATAAGCTTTAAACCTTGAAGGGCTACTGTAAGCCCAAAACCATGAAAGCTTGAAAAGCTTTTGCCTTGAAAGGTTTGATAAGCTTGAAACCTTGAAGGGCTACTGTAAGCCCAAAACCATGAAAGCTTGAAAAGCTTTTGCCTTGAAAGCTTCGATAAGCTTTAAACCTTGAAGGGCTACTGTAAGCCCAAAACCATGAAAGCTTGAAAAGCTTTTGCCTTGAAAGCTTTGATAAGCTTTGTTGCAGTGATTTTATGTAAAGTTCGTTCTCAGGGAAGGACTTAATACAATATCAAACCAAGTATATTATTCCTTTCTATTTAGAAGTTTTAGAGAAAAGTTGTGTTTTTACTATTAACTAAATTGAACTAATAAAGCAAGTAAAAGTGTGAATTAACGAAGATAAAAGGCAATCCAAGAATCAGGTTTCTTTGCTGGCTACAATGAATGTCAATCAATTGTGATATGCAAGTCTCTACTCTGCTAAAAACAATCCTTCTATTGATTATAATGTTCTCTCCCAAGATACAAAATAATACCTATAATTTAATCTTGAAGTCACTCCCATGATCAATCAAAACGAAATTATAAGTTATCACGAACCAAGGATTTTTTGTTTCACAACTCGCCTAATAATCTCCCGATTAATTAATCGAGTTATGTCTGTCATATCATGTACAAGAGATATAAATCCTCTCCCGATTCATTATAAATCCTACAGATACAATTACAGGTTCGCGACTCCTATAACTGTGTTAAGCGCTCAATGACAGATTAGCATACATAGGGAAACCACAATCTTAGATCAAACAAACATATTAAGCCAACAAATACTCCCCAATCCTCGGATTAAAGGATTAGTTACCCATAACAATTAAAGAAAACACGAATATATATATAATTGAAATCATGTCACAAAAGTACAAGAGTGAAGAAAATACAACTTGACGAAATCTCTCGAACTTGGACTGAATCCCTTCAATCTTTGCTCAAGTTCTCTCCAAAAGCTTTCTCTCTATCTCCGTCTCTCAATACACAATTCTCAATATGTTTCTAATCATACAAAACCTAATAATAATAGTGTTTTAATGGTTTCCTTGAAAAACAAATATATTTTCCTAAAACAATTTCGATTCTGAAAAGAAATTCGTAGGCTGACTTTCAGGCCTGATTCTGGGCTGATCCATTTGTCTTTAGAGAGCTGGGCCACTTTATACTTGTATAAAATTCCAATATCTTCGCGTGGGCTGTTGAATCGCTTAATTCTGACGCCCGGAGCTCAAGTTATGGCCCAAACAAGATTTGATTCGCAGGTAGCCCATAAAGTCCGAATTTCCATCAAATAAAAGCCCAAATAAGCTAATTTCATCTAACTTAGGAATATTTATTTTCCTGCCATTAAACACTTAAAATCAATTAGTAATTACCCGATTATTTACAAAATACTACAATTATGGGAATAAAATCATATAAAAGCATATATAAATATATGCTCTATCAAATATCCCCACACTTAGTGTTTTGCACGTCCTCGGACAAATAAAATAAATAACACTAACACCTAATAGATATATACCACTTCCGTAGGTGATCACGGTTGCATTTGGCATATGCAACAAGCCCTTTAAACCCCTAGGCAGCCCTAGTGGACGAGTAAGGTCTCGTGAGGGCCTATAGTGAATGTACCCACAAAATTCATTTCTTTTCTGCCAAGTCTTAAGAATGCAACTAATATGAATGCAAACTAAATGAATATGCATAGATCCCAATCATGAAATTATCAACCTTGTCAACGTATAATCCTCAGAATTTGCAACAATCAAAGAATTCATCTAGCTCACAAATTAGTCATGCAACTCTTCCACTGCAAGTACGGAGTGCATCGTGTGTGCTCAACATGCTCTCTAATGAAACAAAATAGAGACCAACAAACTTCAACAGAATCTTAGCCATGAGTCGTTAATCAGAATAATGCTTAAACACTTCGTTACATTAGAGTCAACTACAGTTTAGGGTCACCAAGGAACTTCCATGCCTCTCCTATATATGCTTCTTCTTTTTTTTTTCTTTTTTCTTTTTTCAATATCTATTATTTGGTGTGTACATGCTCGGTCTAAGGTCGGGACGCTGTAAATGAGTTACGACCACCATAAGACTTCACCAACCAAATTGTTCACATGCGGTTTAGGTGGCTTATTTGACCGTGCAATGGTTGAGATCCCTAAAGATTTATACACTAATACCCATTTAGCGAGAGTTGGGTCAGTAATCCCAAACCATGAAAGGCTTTAGGTTACTAGGCACAAAGTCCCCTCAGACTTAATTACTCGAGTATTAATGAGCCCAACCTAATCAATTTTACCACCATTTTTTTTTTGTGAACTTTATTGCTAATACATGTATTTTTTTTCTGTTTTTTTTTAAGAAAGACATGTATATCCCAAAGCTCCCCCTCACTTAAGAATTATAGACTCCAAGCTCAGAAGGGAATAGTCAAAATTCTACGCCCGGCCCATAGTTAAGACTCAAGAAATAAGCTAGTCTAAATCTCGCCTCTAGAACATTTATAGTGTAATTACAAGTTCCCGCACAAGCAATTTCTAAGCATGCAAGACATCACATATGATCAAGACTACTAACCAAGAAATTATGCAAATAAGCTCATCATAGGAAATTGACTTGGTCGACAAACTTTCATGAAATTATGAAAATGCAAACTATAAAAAAAATTAATAAAAATAAAAAATCTACTAAAAAAAATGCATGCCAAATTAAATAACTATATGCTCTAATTTAAATGCAACTATCATGACTATCCTAAAATTAAGACAAGGCAATATGCAATTTTTTTATTTTTTTTATATAATATTATTATTCGTGAGAACACATCCCCACACTTGAATGGGTCAATGTCCTCAATGACACAAGAACTACTCTAAAAAGCTATGAAAGAAAACTCCCCTCAAAATCAAGGTGTATGATGTGGAAGGTGCCTCTGAATATAGGAAAACATGTCTCCCATTTGTTTTTCCATCCTCGCCATTTGTCTCTGCAACCCTGCAACCTGGTCCTTAAGAGTATTTTTCGGATCCGGCGCTATATCATGATCTTTCATTGTTATTGAAGCATGCTTACGCTTGTGATCCACTTTACGCAGCTCTAAAAGTTTATGTCGACGCAACAAGTGCATACCAATCAAGTAATCGACATTGATAGTAGTGGGCCAGCCTTCTACCACCGGTAAATTGGTGGTATTGCGATTAAATACACCCAACCTCTCAGCAATTCTTGTTACAAAACCTCCTAGGACAATAGCACCTTTAGCTCGCTTGGCTTGATACAAGAATCTGCTAATTAACAAGTTTGTCCAATCCACTAGTTGGCCATCATGAACGTGATATAACAGAGCCAACTCACCCGTTTGAATCTTGTGATTATTTTCAGCACGACCATATATGGTGTAGGACATGAGGCGAGAGAAGTAGCGATAAGAATCACTTACAATTTATGAAGAGAAAGCACAATCAGTTCCATAACTGGCACTCTTCGGCAAGCGAGTGAGTGCTTGCCAGAATGGAGTAGCATATCCTTCGGGCAACGGTTGTGACTCAACCAATTGCCAACCAAACATATCAGCCAGAGCAGATTTTGTGATTTCATGCTGCACATTAGCTATCCGGAATGACAGGGCATCATCATTGACAGTGAAAGAACTCAAAAATTCATATGTAAGTTTCTCATAGGAAGGATCATCCATACTCATGAGGCCACTCCAACCAGTAACTTTCAATGCTTGTACGAGGTCATCTTGTATTCCCAACACTTGCAAAGCTGATAGATCAATATATTTGTTTGACAAAACCTTCCGTTTAGACAACACCGCATAAATATTCTGTTGTGCCGCACCACTAAATTTGATAGTGTGGGGATATTTCTGAGTTTTAGAAGCAGCGGCATGTAATGTGTGTTGTTTCGCCGGACCAGTATTCTGCATCTTTGTACCACCACCAAAAGGTTGAGTTGTCGAGAGATTTTCAAGCTCGCGCTTTTGTTTCTTGGCAGGAGGTTGTTGCTGTTTGCTTGAAGATCTAGAAGCCATGAAAGGGTTGTGTTGGTGAAATTGTTACCGGTTGTTATCTGAAGTGCAAAAGACAGAGTCAATAAACACGGCAGTTTGCACGCGACAGAAGATCGAGGATCACGGCTATCAATTATATAATTTGACGATGTGTTATGAACCCATGGTGGCTGTATATATATTGAAAGCACCCTGCAGCATCTAACTAAAACCAACTGGGATTAGAATTTCAAGAAAACAGAGCAGAACTAGGTTAGTGTACACGTAGAATACATATATTATAATACAGTAAATAAAATACAAAAGCTAATGTTACTCTTTTTGTTTTTTTTATTATTGGTGAAACTAATTAAATAAAGTAATAACTCTATAAAAAAACCAAAAACAAAAAAACTAATATATGTATATATATAATATATAGAATATAAAATATGTAGATAAATGATACATATAATTTTTTTTTAAAACAATAATCAAAATAAAATTAGCTAAGTAAATAAAATAAGAAACAATAGATAAAATACAATATATATATATATATATATATATATATATATATATATAATATAATTGTACAAATATGAATAATAATAATAATAATAATAATAATAATAATAATAATAATAATAATAATAAATGCTATACTAATAACAAGAATAAATCAAATACAAATATATTTATTATTATACAATATAGTATTTTACAGATTATATAATATAAATATAAAGATTATATATATAATAAATTAACAATAACAACACTAAAAAAACAAAAACAAAAAAAAACAAAAAAAAAACAAAAAAAAAAACAAAAACTAAGTACTCCGCTCCTTTTCCCAGTGATTTTATAAAATGGATGTTGTGAACTAAGTGGCGCAATGGGCCGAATAATTGTGGCCCAAAAGGATAAAATAAAAGCATAGGATGTCAAAATTGTGGCGTTTGTACAGTAGCTCAAGATGGTCATTCACCAAAATTTGGATGCCCATCCTGACGCACTGGAACTGGCACTCCTGTGTGACAAAAAAAAAATTATCAACTTAACCAAAATTCGCGCTCCTTTTGTTTTTAGGCACAAACTTGTCCACACAGCTTGCGTAAAAGTGAAATGGCCAGCAATATCTTCTGTCTCATATTTAAAAAAAATTATCTGAAACACTTCACAAAAATTTATCAAGGCACCTTGTGGGAGTAAAAATAATAATAATAATAATAACAATAATAATAATAACAATAATAATAATATATATACATCCCTAAAAAAAATTACAAAATTCTATTATATAATATAATATAAGAACTTACCGAGACATTGGGTTGCCTCCCAATAAGCGCTGTCGTTAACGTCATTTAGCCGGACGCCTGTTCTGGATCAAGTTCTACGATCAGTGAGAAGATAATGATCTCCTCCTTGTGACTCTTCCCCGATCAAATATGGCTTGAGCCTCTGACCATTCACCTTAAAAATTTCAGACCCCTCTCGAGTAATTGCCACAGTACCATATGGATACACTTTAACAATTTCAAACGGTCCAGACCATCGTGACTTGAGTTTTCCAGGAAAAAGTTTAAGTCTCGAATTAAACAAAAGAACCTTTTGTCCAACTTCGAAATCTTTCTTCTGAATATGCTTGTCATGCCACAATTTTGTTTTTTCTTTATAGCTTGCAGCACTTTCATAGGATTGGAGTCTCAACTCATCAAGTTCACTGAGTTGCATCAACCTGTTTAGTCCCGCATCTTTCAACTCCATGTTTAAGAATCGTGTTGCCCAATATGCCTTATGTTCTAATTCAACAGGTAAATGACAAGATTTTCCAAAAACCAACCTATAGGGAGACATTCCAATAGGTGTCTTGAAAGCTGTACGGTAGGCCCATAAAGCATCATCTAGCTTCCTCGACCAATCTTTACTAGAGCTTGTCACTGTCTTCTCAAGAATTTGTTTCAGCTCTCGATTTGAAATCTCTACTTGCCCACTCGTTTGAGGGTGATAAGGTGTTGCAACTTTTTGAGTCACACCATACTTTTTCAAAAGGTCTTCAATCAGTTTATTGCAAAAGTGAGACCCTCCATCATTGATAATAGCACGAGGAACTCCAAATCTTGTGAAGACATGCTTTTGTAAGAACTTTTTCACCACTCTAGCATCATTGGTAGGACTAGCAGTTGCCTCCACCCATTTTGAGACGTAATCAACTCCTACCAAGATATATTTGTTTCCATAAGATGATGGAAAGGGACCCATGAAATCTATCCCCCATACATCAAATATCTCCACCTCAAGAATAGATTGTAAAGGCATTTCATTCCGTCTTGATATATTTCCTGTCCTTTGACATCTATCACAAGTGGAAACAAAACTTCTCGCGTCTTGGTACATTGAAGGCCAATAAAATCCTGACTGCCAGATTTTTGCCACTGTTTTCATGCTACTATTATGCCCACCACATTCCAAATCATGGCAATGTTTAAGGATATCAGGGATCTCCTCGTGAGGAACACATCTCCTCAAAATCCCATCAGCACATTCTTTATAGAGCAGAGGTTCTTCCCAGAAGTAATGTTTCACATCAGAAAGAAATTTTTTCTTTTGTTGATAGTTAAGTTCTGATGGCACAATACCTCTAACTATGTAATTGACAAAATCTGCATACCATGGTGTAGACATCGAGACAACCAAAAGTGCTTCTTCCGGAAATAGTTCATTAATAGGCATATCATCACCTACCACTCCATCGCCTTGGTCCAATCTTGAAAGATGATCAGCTACTAGATTTTCAGAGCCTTTCTTGTCTCGAATTTCAAGATCAAATTCTTGGAGTAGGAGTATCCAACAGATTAGACGAGGCTTGGCATCCTTCTTTGACATCAAGTAACGGATCGCAGCATGATCCGTATAAACAATCACTTTAGATCCCACAAGATATGATGTAAACTTGTCGAAAGCAAAAACCACAGCAAAGAGCTCTTTTTCAGTGGTAGCATAATTGACATGTGCCTCATCAAGTGTCTTGCTCGCATAATAAATCACATGCATGCGCTTGTCCTTCTTCTGTCCCAAAACAGCACTAACTGCATAGTCACTAGCATCGCACATAAGCTCAAATGGTAAGCTCCAATCAGGGGCTGACATTATCGGTGCAGAAGTAAGCTCCTTCTTCAACCTGTTGAAAGCCACAAGACACCTCTCATCAAAATCAAATATGCTATCTTTTTCAAGTAAATTACAGAGAGGGCGAGAAATTTTAGAAAAATCCTTGATAAAACGACGGTAGAAACCGGCATGTCCAAGAAAACTTCTAATCCCCTTCACAGAAGAAGATGGGGGTAATTTCTCAATCACTTCGATTTTGGCCCTGTCCACCTCAATGCCCTTACTAGAAATCTTGTGCCCAAGCACAATGCCTTCTTTCACCATAAAGTGACACTTCTCCCAATTAAGAACAAGGTTAGTTTCTGCACATCTCTGCAACACTTGAGAAAGATTAGTCAAACAAGTATCAAAGGAAGAACCATATACAGTGAAGTCATCCATGAAGACTTCCATGGTTTTTCCTATAAAATCAGAGAAAATAGCCGTAATAAGTCGTTGAAACGTAGACGGGCCATTACACAAACCAAAGGGTAGCCTACGATAAGCAAATGTGCCATATGGACAAGTAAAGGTTGTCTTTTCTTGGTCTCCAGGAGCAATAGGAATCTGAAAATATCCTGAGAAACCATCTAGGAAATTATAATACTCATTACCCGCAAGTCTTTCTAACATCTGATCAATAAATGGGAGGGGAAAGTGATCCTTGCGAGTAGCATTATTTAATTTCCTATAATCAATACAAACTCTCCAACCTGTTACAGTTCTTGTGGGAATTAATTCATTCTTTTCATTTTTCACAACAGTCATCCCACCCTTCTTAGGCACAACATGAATAGGACTAACCCATTTACTATGTGGAACAGAGTATATAATACCCGCATCTAACAGCTTAGTTATCTCTTTTTTAACCACATCTTGCAAGTTAGGATATAACCTTCTTTGTCCTTCAATCACTGGTTTATGATTATCTTCTAAATCAATCCTATGCATGCAAAGAGCGGGGCTAATTCCCTTGATATCCTGAATTGTCCAACCTATTGATGATTTAAATTTTTTAAGCACTTTTAACAATTTTTCAAGTTCATCATCATCAAGTAAAGAAGATACGACCACAGGATATGTCTCATTATCACCAAGAAAAGCATATTTTAGATTAGAAGGAAGAGGTTTGAGTTCTACCTGAGGTGCCTCTGATATTGAAAATGCCATCTCAATCATTGGCATACCTGGTTTTTGCATCTCTAATGCGAGTTTGTCCTCACCTTCTTTGTCAGTTGGAGCTTGTTCTTGGTCCTCCAAGTCTACATCACCATTCTTCACAATCTCATCGACTATGTCAACATTGAAACATGTAGCGTCAATTGAAGGCATTTTCAGTGCTTTGTTGAGATCGAACTCAACCTTTTCATCACCAACATTCAGTGTGAGTTTCCTAGCTTTGACATCGATTGTGGTTCCAGCAGTAGCCAAAAAGGGCCTTCCCAAGATTATGGGCATCTCCACATCTTCATCCATATCCAACACCACAAAATCACAAGGAATAAAGAATTTAACTACCTTGACAATTACATCCTCTATGACTCCCAAGGGATGCTTGATTGTACGATCTGCCAACTGAAGTGAGATTCTTGTCTTCTTGAGCTCTCCAAGACCAAGCCTCTTGCAAATGGAGTATGGCATCAAACTTACACTAGCCCCCAAATCACATAAGGCTTTAATATTCTCCATCTTTCCAATAGTGCATGGTAATGAGAAACTTCCGGGATCTTTTAACTTTTGCGGAATTGATTTTTGAATTACTACACTACACTCCGCATTGAGAGTAATGGTTTCCACATCTTCAAGTTTCCGCTTCCTAGACAACATCTCCTTCAAAAATTTGGCATATAATGGCATTTGTGCCAAGGCATCAGCAAAAGGAATATTTATATGCAATTGCCGAAAGGTTTGCAAGAATTTCTCATATTGTTTCTGCAACTTCTTGTTATGCAGCCTTTGTGGGAAAGGGATTGGAGGAACATATGGTTTCACTGGTACCTTTGGTGTAATTTCATCTTCTTTTTGCTCATCATTTTCCTTTTCTGAAATTTCAGCCTCAGATTCAACTAGCTCGTCTTTCTTTGAAGGGGCCTTTTCATTACGCTTGACAACCTCGACTTCGGGCAATTCTCTTCCATTCCTCAAAGTGATAGCCTTGCATTGCTCATTACCCTTCAACTCTGGTTGACTAGGTAGAGATCCTTGCTCACGAACACCAACCTTATTAGCAATTTGCCCAATTTGAACTTCCAACATCTTTTGTGATGAAGCCATCTGATCAAGCCTTGACTCCACTTTTTCAAATTTGGTTTCCATATTGGCAAAAGCTCCAGTCGTCCCTTGTATCATCTTACTGAGTGCAATTTCCCAATCAGCAGGTTCTTTCTTGTCCTTTGGTGGAGGTTGAAACTGTTGTTGATTTGGATACTGTTGACGTGGTTGAAAACCGGGAGGTTGCTGCTTCTGAGCTGCATATGATGGATTAACAGCATGATTGTTGTTGTAAGAAAGATTGTTGTTGGGCCTCTGATTTGGATTGTAATAAGAATTATTCTGAACAGGCCATGATTGTCTTCCTTGGATGAAAGCTGCTTCCTCTGAAAATTGTTGTGCATGTAAGTACTGATCAGTACCAGGATCATTATACCCTTCCATTGGAGTAGAAATAGCATTGACATTTGCCCTTTGTCCACGAACTTCTTGAGTAAGAGCATCCAATTTCAGAGTGAGCAAGTTCATCATCTCAGTGTCTTGTGCTGATTTCACTGAGCTTGTACCACTAGGTGCCCAAGCATAGTTATTTGAGGCCAATTCCTCGAGAAGTGCCTTAGCTTGAGTAACAGGTGCTTTCTTAAAATTTCCTCCAGCTGCAACATTTTAAGTGCTAACTGCTATGTTTCAGTGTCATTTTAAGTGTTACGTTGATGCTTATTATGTTTATGTGGCTTTGTCATTGTTTGTTGGAATAAAAGTGATGTTATGCAAGAATGTTTACATACATAATGACACCTAAACTGAAAAGTAGCAACAAGTAGCAAGTGTTCATACATGAGCAACAAGTACCAAATAAACATACATAAGCAAACAACGGAACTACAAACTGAAAATACATAAACTCAAAAGACATAAACTACTTCTTCTTATGCCCGAAGATATGGCTGCCCGTGTGACATCTCCTGCCCTTCCCCTTTGCATCTCTGGGTGGCTGCTGTCTCTGCTCAGGCTGGGACGGCCCCTCGGGTTCCGACTCATCTCGTACTGCCCACGGACTACTCTCAGCAGCGTACGCACCAAAACTATGCATATGTACAGGAGTAGGAGTGGACCTCACCCCTGCCAATGTAAGTGGAAACGCAGGTGCCCCGAACACGTAGGATGGGCTACCAAATGACGGGACCGGGGCCTGTAGCGGAGGTGTGGTGTACTGATCGGCCAGGAATGACATGTCAGGACGATAAGCATCTCGATCTAAAAACTGGTATGACTCCTGAAGTTGAAGAGAAACATGTGTGTGCCCACCAGTAGCAGAGGTGTCCTCGTCATCCAGACCCAGAGAAATTAAACACACAAAACAATGAACTATAGACTCAGCGAATTGACGAAAACAGGGACTGACTCGGTGATTTGGACTCAGTAGCAAACAAACGAAAACAGGGTAAATGGGTTTTGTGTTTTAAGAAATAAAGACGAAAGCAAATTAGTAAGTGTAAACATAAAACAAGCTGTCTATTTTAAATTTTTACTACTAGCACTTAAAATTATAAATATGATAATTTTGGGGTTCTAAATCTAAACCCTAACACAAATTAATTTTGTGCTAGGATTTAATTTACTATTTCAAAAGATCACAAATCTATACTAATCACAAGCTTAATGATCCTTCATTTCCCAAAAGCTTAAAAAGCATGTGGTGGTACTTAAAAAAATCATACAACTTGGAGAAAATAAATTAAAAAGACAATACAAGATTAAGCTAAAAGAGATTTGCATAGAAATTAAAAAGTGTATACAAGCTTGGAAAGGAAATTGGGGCTAGCACAATGTAACTCTATCTAAGATACTAACTATAGAAATGACTAGGTAGAAAAAGATAGGTAGGTAGCTAGGTTGGTTCTTTACAAGTAAAGAGAAGGGGGGTATTTATAACTAAAGAATTAGGGTTCAGGGGTAGGGTGGCTCAATCTTGACCATCCATGTGCCTTGTGTGTTGGGAAGATTGTGGCCCTCCATGTGTCCCTTAGTTGCCAACTCTTTTCTTTTCTTCTTTTTTTTTTCCTTTTCTTCTTTTTCTTGCATTTTCTCTTCTTCCTTTATTTATCTACAATTTCCTGAAATAAAATAAATAAGCGATTAATACTACGAAAATAAACAAAAAATAGGCACTTAAATATGCAAAAATATGGACTAATCACCCGCAGCTCTCCCGCTTCCTCCTCCTCTCAAAAGACTCAGCTCTTTCAGCGAATGCTCTCTGACCAGGTCTCCGAGGCTACCATTCGGGAGTGGGACAGGCTTTCGATAGCCGAGGCCACCCGTGACAAGGTGGTGGCCAACGCCAAGAGCCTGTTCCTCGATCTGAAGATGGGGGAGCATGTTGCTGATACAGCCCGGGTCAATGAGACGATGAGGGCGGATCTGAAGCAGGCTATGGCGGACCTGGCTTCCGCTGTCAAAGATAGGGATCTTGTGCGGAAGGCCAACCAGGAGCTAAAGGAGGCTGAAGCCAAAGTCCGTGAGGAGAGGAGGAAGGAGGATGCCGTGAGGCGTTCTGTAACACCCCGACTTTTCGGAATATTAAAACTAACTCCAAAACTAAAATACAACACAATTTATTAATCCAAAATCCGATTACAAAGGTGACTATTACAAAAGCGCAGCTAATAACTCTAATCAATATGTCAAATTTCTCCAAATCTAATATCCTCGACTCCAATGCTAATCAACCCGCTCTTAATCAAACCTGAAAAATGTAAGTAATGAGCTATACAGCCCAACAAGCAACTAATTGATCCAACTAGTCGGGCCAAGTAACAAGTATACACATATGATAAAATATAATTTCTATAAAATACGATAACAATATACGAAACAAATACTTTCAAAACACTTTCATATTCTTATTCGATGCCACAATCACATGGTGAACAATAACTCAGAACTCATAATTTATACCACGACCACTACAACCCGGTGATAACGGTCCTGAATTTTCCGAAAACTGTCACTATAACCCGGTGACTCGGTCCTTATTCTTATTCTTATTTTCACAAACCATGGCATAAATCAGAGTTCCGAAATCATCGTCAACACCGCACATATACGAGAACGAAAATCAATTCAAAATATAATCACTTAGCCCAAATTTATATAATCAAATATAAACATATAACACATAATTTTTAAAACACTAGAAAGATCGGTCAGAAACTTACCTCAACACCATCCTAGATCATATAATCAATCCTTGGCAACCAACCGAAATCATCTCATCCTAGACTCCAAAATCCTCTGCGAATCCAATCTGTCCAGATCACTAATCTACTGTTTTGACCCCATAAACAACATTTTCTGGAAAAACACAAAACACGGAAGCTGTAGAGGACGAAAAGACCTTTCCGAAAAGGTAAGGCTCATCAAAAACGGACTCATAACGAATCGGGAATTAAATAAAACGTTTGCTGATCAGATTCAAAGCGAAAAACAGGACCTGAATATGTTTTGTAATTTTTAGAACAGTTCGAAAACGAATCTGAGAAAACATTGTAAACGAAAGTTGTAGGAAATTGAAAGAGCTTTCCGACACATTAAAAATCATCGAAATCCGATAAGAATTGAATTTACTACGAATTTTACAAGACAGCTGATTTCTGAATAAAAACCCTATGAATTTTTGTAATAAAAAGAAGAGAAAAGATTGGGAGCTCGCAAAAGATATAAAAAAACGAGGGAACACGATCGATATATAAAGAGTCTCAAAACCCTAATTCTAAACTTACCCGTTATCCGGATACAAGTCTGATCCATATTAGGCCCATTATCCTATTTCAATTTTAAAACCTAATCTAATCCAATTTTAATCCTTTATTAATATTACTAATCAATTAATATTATTCTAAAAATTACGGAATATTACACGTTCCTTGGAGGAGGAGGCTGATGGCCTTGGGAAAATGGTCAAAAAGCTGGAGGGCCAGGTGAAGGAGCTGCAGGAGGCTGCCGTTGCTGCAAAGGCGACGAGGAAGGAGCGGGAGGCCGCCGTTTTTGAGGCCGGAGTTGCCGCAGGGGTCAAGGACTGCGTGAAATCGGCCTACCGCTTCTTCCCTGACAATGATTGGGCCAAGTTGGGGCCCGATGCTGTGGTAGCCCTGGAGGAGGCGAAGGCCGAAGATGCTGCTGGCCAGGAGAAGGTTCCGGCGACTTGCCAAGGTTTCTCCGGGGATGATACTGAAAAGAGGGTTGTGGCTGAAGACGAACCGAAGCCCGTAGAGCCGATCTCTGCGGGAACTGAGGTGACGCCCCCGGAAGGGGTTCCAGCTGCAACCCTAGTGGCAACCCAGGCTCCGCAAGACATCCTCGCTGCTGACGAGAAGGGCTCCTCCTCCCCTGCTGCTCCTTGATCTTCCCTCCTCTTAGTTAATCAAACTTTTATTTTTTGTTAATCCTGAATTTGTGCGTGGCGCTTATCGTCACGAATTTGATATTTTGGATGAGGGTGCGGGCACCTCCGAATGCCCCGCGAGATATTTTTAACGCTACAAGGGCCTCCCCCTGTTGGTGTGGGGACGAATTTCCCTTGTAGTTTATTTTCTATGTAATTGCTTTCACTTCTTCATTCTTTGCCTTGTATGCCTTTCTTGTATTTCCTTGGATATTATTGTGTTGGTCGCCTAACCCTTCCGTGCAGGTAAGGGGAATGAACGCAGGGGGTAACCCTTGTATTGAAAGTGTACACATTGTCCACCTTCTGGGGGGTTGTGACCCTCGAGACTTTGTTCATCAGGATTGTCTCCTTCTTTGAGGATGCACGTTGATAGTCTAAGAGTACTTAATCTTTAACAATCCACCCAAGGATAGGTAAGCTTGACCTTATGTGAGAGCTTGGCATTGGGGCTTTACCCGTGAGCCCCAAATGTGAACCTCGAAAGATATTCTTGGGCGTTAGCCTTAAAGTGATCCCCAGATGTAAGCTTTTTTAGAATAATCTCCAAGTGCAAGCTCCGAGCTAATTCCACAAAGTAAGCCTCGTAGCAATTCCACCAAGTTAGCCATGTAATAACTCCACCAAGTTCGCCTTGTAATAATTCCACCAAGTTAGCCTTGCGAGCCAGGATAGGCTTCAAATTCGAAAGCCCTGATAAGCCTTCGGCCTTGAAAGCCTTGATGGGTTTTCACCTTGAAGGGGTACTGTAAGCCCAAAACCTTGGAAGCTTGAGAAGCTTTTTCCTTGAAAGCTTTGATAAGCTTTAAACCATGAGGGGCTACTGTAAGCCCGAAACCTTGAAAGCTTGAAAAGCTTTTGCCTTGAAAGCTTTGATAAGCTTTAAACCTTGATGGGCTACTGTAAGCCCAAAACCATGAAAGCTTGAAAAGCTTTTGCCTTGAAAGCTTTGATAAGCTTTAAACCTTGAAGGGCTACTGTAAGCCCAAAACCATGAAAGCTTGAAAAGCTTTTGCCTTGAAAGGTTTGATAAGCTTGAAACCTTGAAGGGCTACTGTAAGCCCAAAACCATGAAAGCTTGAAAAGCTTTTGCCTTGAAAGCTTCGATAAGCTTTAAACCTTGAAGGGCTACTGTAAGCCCAAAACCATGAAAGCTTGAAAAGCTTTTGCCTTGAAAGCTTTGATAAGCTTTGTTGCAGTGATTTTATGTAAAGTTCGTTCTCAGGGAAGGACTTAATACAATATCAAACCAAGTATATTATTCCTTTCTATTTAGAAGTTTTAGAGAAAAGTTGTGTTTTTACTATTAACTAAATTGAACTAATAAAGCAAGTAAAAGTGTGAATTAACGAAGATAAAAGGCAATCCAAGAATCAGGTTTCTTTGCTGGCTACAATGAATGTCAATCAATTGTGATATGCAAGTCTCTACTCTGCTAAAAACAATCCTTCTATTGATTATAATGTTCTCTCCCAAGATACAAAATAATACCTATAATTTAATCTTGAAGTCACTCCCATGATCAATCAAAACGAAATTATAAGTTATCACGAACCAAGGATTTTTTGTTTCACAACTCGCCTAATAATCTCCCGATTAATTAATCGAGTTATGTCTGTCATATCATGTACAAGAGATATAAATCCTCTCCCTATTCATTATAAATCCTACAGATACAATTACAGGTTCGCGACTCCTATAACTGTGTTAAGCGCTCAATGACAGATTAGCATACATAGGGAAACCACAATCTTAGATCAAACAAACATATTAAGCCAACAAATACTCCCCAATCCTCGGATTAAAGGATTAGTTACCCATAACAATTAAAGAAAACACGAATATATATATAATTGAAATCATGTCACAAAAGTACAAGAGTGAAGAAAATACAACTTGACGAAATCTCTCGAACTTGGACTGAATCCCTTCAATCTTTGCTCAAGTTCTCTCCAAAAGCTTTCTCTCTATCTCCGTCTCTCAATACACAATTCTCAATATGTTTCTAATCATACAAAACCTAATAATAATAGTGTTTTAATGGTTTCCTTGAAAAACAAATATATTTTCCTAAAACAATTTCGATTCTGAAAAGAAATTCGTAGGCTGACTTTCAGGCCTGATTCTGGGCTGATCCATTTGTCTTTAGAGAGCTGGGCCACTTTATACTTGTAGAAAATTCCAATATCTTCGCGTGGGCTGTTGAATCGCTTAATTCTGACGCCCGGAGCTCAAGTTATGGCCCAAACAAGATTTGATTCGCAGGTAGCCCATAAAGTCCGAATTTCCATCAAATAAAAGCCCAAATAAGCTAATTTCATCTAACTTAGGAATATTTATTTTCCTGCCATTAAACACTTAAAATCAATTAGTAATTACCCGATTATTTACAAAATACTACAATTATGGGAATAAAATCATATAAAAGCATATATAAATATATGCTCTATCAAATATCCCCACACTTAGTGTTTTGCACGTCCTCGGACAAATAAAATAAATAACACTAACACCTAATAGATATATACCACTTCCGTAGGTGATCACGGTTGCATTTGGCATATGCAACAAGCCCTTTAAACCCCTAGGCAGCCCTAGTGGACGAGTAAGGTCTCGTGAGGGCCTATAGTGAATGTACCCACAAAATTCATTTCTTTTCTGCCAAGTCTTAAGAATGCAACTAATATGAATGCAAACTAAATGAATATGCATAGATCCCAATCATGAAATTATCAACCTTGTCAACGTATAATCCTCAGAATTTGCAACAATCAAAGAATTCATCTAGCTCACAAATTAGTCATGCAACTCTTCCACTGCAAGTACGGAGTGCATCGTGTGTGCTCAACATGCTCTCTAATGAAACAAAATAGAGACCAACAAACTTCAACAGAATCTTAGCCATGAGTCGTTAATCAGAATAATGCTTAAACACTTCGTTACATTAGAGTCAACTACAGTTTAGGGTCACCAAGGAACTTCCATGCCTCTCCTATATATGCTTCTTCTTTTTTTTTTTTTCTTTTTTCTTTTTTCAATATCTATTATTTGGTGTGTACATGCTCGGTCTAAGGTCGGGACGCTGTAAATGAGTTACGACCACCATAAGACTTCACCAACCAAATTGTTCACATGCGGTTTAGGTGGCTTATTTGACCGTGCAATGGTTGAGATCCCTAAAGATTTATACACTAATACCCATTTAGCGAGCGTTGGGTCAGTAATCCCAAACCATGAAAGGCTTTAGGTTACTAGGCACAAAGTCCCCTCAGACTTAATTACTCGAGTATTAATGAGCCCAACCTAATCAATTTTACCACCATTTTTTTTTGTGAACTTTATTGCTAATACATGTATTTTTTTTCTGTTTTTTTTAAGAAAGACATGTATATCCCAAAGCTCCCCCTCACTTAAGAATTATAGACTCCAAGCTCAGAAGGGAATAGTCAAAATTCTACGCCCGGCCCATAGTTAAGACTCAAGAAATAAGCTAGTCTAAATCTCGCCTCTAGAACATTTATAGTGTAATTACAAGTTCCCGCACAAGCAATTTCTAAGCATGCAAGACATCACATATGATCAAGACTACTAACCAAGAAATTATGCAAATAAGCTCATCATAGGAAATTGACTTGGTCGACAAACTTTCATGAAATTATGAAAATGCAAACTATAAAAAAAATTAATAAAAATAAAAATCTACTAAAAAAAATGCATGCCAAATTAAATAACTATATGCTCTAATTTAAATGCAACTATCATGACTATCCTAAAATTAAGACAAGGCAATATGCAATTTTTTTATTTTTTTTATATAATATTATTATTCGTGAGAACACATCCCCACACTTGAATGGGTCAATGTCCTCAATGACACAAGAACTACTCTAAAAAGCTATGAAAGAAAACTCCCCTCAAAATCAAGGTGTATGATGTGGAAGGTGCCTCTGAATATAGGAAAACATGTCTCCCATTTGTTTTTCCATCCTCGCCATTTGTCTCTGCAACCCTGCAACCTGGTCCTTAAGAGTATTTTTCGGATCCGGCGCTATATCATGATCTTTCATTGTTATTGAAGCATGCTTACGCTTGTGATCCACTTTACGCAGCTCTAAAAGTTTATGTCGACGCAACAAGTGCATACCAATCAAGTAATCGACATTGATAGTAGTGGGCCAGCCTTCTACCACCGGTAAATTGGTGGTATTGCGATTAAATACACCCAACCTCTCAGCAATTCTTGTTACAAAACCTCCTAGGACAATAGCACCTTTAGCTCGCTTGGCTTGATACAAGAATCTGCTAATTAACAAGTTTGTCCAATCCACTAGTTGGCCATCATGAACGTGATATAACAGAGCCAACTCACCCGTTTGAATCTTGTGATTATTTTCAGCACGACCATATATGGTGTAGGACATGAGGCGAGAGAAGTAGCGATAAGAATCACTTACAATTTATGAAGAGAAAGCACAATCAGTTCCATAACTGGCACTCTTCGGCAAGCGAGTGAGTGCTTGCCAGAATGGAGTAGCATATCCTTCGGGCAACGGTTGTGACTCAACCAATTGCCAACCAAACATATCAGCCAGAGCAGATTTTGTGATTTCATGCTGCACATTAGCTATCCGGAATGACAGGGCATCATCATTGACAGTGAAAGAACTCAAAAATTCATATGTAAGTTTCTCATAGGAAGGATCATCCATACTCATGAGGCCACTCCAACCAGTAACTTTCAATGCTTGTACGAGGTCATCTTGTATTCCCAACACTTGCAAAGCTGATAGATCAATATATTTGTTTGACAAAACCTTCCGTTTAGACAACACCGCATAAATATTCTGTTGTGCCGCACCACTAAATTTGATAGTGTGGGGATATTTCTGAGTTTTAGAAGCAGCGGCATGTAATGTGTGTTGTTTCGCCGGACCAGTATTCTGCATCTTTGTACCACCACCAAAAGGTTGAGTTGTCGAGAGATTTTCAAGCTCGCGCTTTTGTTTCTTGGCAGGAGGTTGTTGCTGTTTGCTTGAAGATCTAGAAGCCATGAAAGGGTTGTGTTGGTGAAATTGTTACCGGTTGTTATCTGAAGTGCAAAAGACAGAGTCAATAAACACGGCAGTTTGCACGCGACAGAAGATCGAGGATCACGGCTATCAATTATATAATTTGACGATGTGTTATGAACCCATGGTGGCTGTATATATATTGAAAGCACCCTGCAGCATCTAACTAAAACCAACTGGGATTAGAATTTCAAGAAAACAGAGCAGAACTAGGTTAGTGTACACGTAGAATACATATATTATAATACAGTAAATAAAATACAAAAGCTAATGTTACTCTTTTTGTTTTTTTTATTATTGGTGAAACTAATTAAATAAAGTAATAACTCTATAAAAAAAACCAAAAACAAAAAAACTAATATATGTATATATATAATATATAGAATATAAAATATGTAGATAAATGATACATATAATTTTTTTTTAAAACAATAATCAAAATAAAATTAGCTAAGTAAATAAAATAAGAAACAATAGATAAAATACAATATATATATATATATATATATATATAATATAATTGTACAAATATGAATAATAATAATAATAATAATAATAATAATAATAATAATAATAATAATAATAATAATAATAATAAATGCTATACTAATAACAAGAATAAATCAAATACAAATATATTTATTATTATACATTATAGTATTTTACAGATTATATAATATAAATATAAAGATTATATATATAATAAATTAACAATAACAACACTAAAAAAACAAAAACAAAAAAAAACAAAAAAAAAAACAAAAAAAAAAACAAAAACTAAGTACTCCGCTCCTTTTCCCAGTGATTTTATAAAATGGATGTTGTGAACTAAGTGGCGCAATGGGCCGAATAATTGTGGCCCAAAAGGATAAAATAAAAGCATAGGATGTCAAAATTGTGGCGTTTGTACAGTAGCTCAAGATGGCCATTCACCAAAATTTGGATGCCCATCCTGACGCACTGGAACTGGCACTCTTGTGTGACAAAAAAAAAATTATCAACTTAACCAAAATTCGCGCTCCTTTTGTTTTTAGGCACAAACTTGTCCACACAGCTTGCGTAAAAGTGAAATGGCCAGCAATATCTTCTGTCTCATATTTAAAAAAAATTATCTGAAACACTTCACAAAAATTTATCAAGGCACCTTGTGGGAGTAAAAATAATAATAATAATAATAACAATAATAATAATAACAATAATAATAATATATATACATCCCTAAAAAAAAATTACAAAATTCTATTATATAATATAATATAAGAACTTACCGAGACATTGGGTTGCCTCCCAATAAGCGCTGTCGTTAACGTCATTTAGCCGGACGCCTGTTCTGGATCAAGTTCTACGATCAGTGAGAAGATAATGATCTCCTCCTTGTGACTCTTCCCCGATCAAATATGGCTTGAGCCTCTGACCATTCACCTTAAAAATTTCAGACCCCTCTCGAGTAATTGCCACAGTACCATATGGATACACTTTAACAATTTCAAACGGTCCAGACCATCGTGACTTGAGTTTTCCAGGAAAAAGTTTAAGTCTCGAATTAAACAAAAGAACCTTTTGTCCAACTTCGAAATCTTTCTTCTGAATATGCTTGTCATGCCACAATTTTGTTTTTTCTTTATAGCTTGCAGCACTTTCATAGGATTAGAGTCTCAACTCATCAAGTTCACTGAGTTGCATCAACCTGTTTAGTCCCGCATCTTTCAACTCCATGTTTAAGAATCGTGTTGCCCAATATGCCTTATGTTCTAATTCAACAGGTAAATGACAAGATTTTCCAAAAACCAACCTATAGGGAGACATTCCAATAGGTGTCTTGAAAGCTGTACGGTAGGCCCATAAAGCATCATCTAGCTTCCTCGACCAATCTTTACTAGAGCTTGTCACTGTCTTCTCAAGAATTTGTTTCAGCTCTCGATTTGAAATCTCTACTTGCCCACTCGTTTGAGGGTGATAAGGTGTTGCAACTTTTTGAGTCACACCATACTTTTTCAAAAGGTCTTCAATCAGTTTATTGCAAAAGTGAGACCCTCCATCATTGATAATAGCACGAGGAACTCCAAATCTTGTGAAGACATGCTTTTGTAAGAACTTTTTCACCACTCTAGCATCATTGGTAGGACTAGCAGTTGCCTCCACCCATTTTGAGACGTAATCAACTCCTACCAAGATATATTTGTTTCCATAAGATGATGGAAAGGGACCCATGAAATCTATCCCCCATACATCAAATATCTCCACCTCAAGAATAGATTGTAAAGGCATTTCATTCCGTCTTGATATATTTCCTGTCCTTTGACATCTATCACAAGTGGAAACAAAACTTCTCGCGTCTTGGTACATTGAAGGCCAATAAAATCCTGACTGCCAGATTTTTGCCACTGTTTTCATGCTACTATTATGCCCACCACATTCCAAATCATGGCAATGTTTAAGGATATCAGGGATCTCCTCGTGAGGAACACATCTCCTCAAAATCCCATCAGCACATTCTTTATAGAGCAGAGGTTCTTCCCAGAAGTAATGTTTCACATCAGAAAGAAATTTTTTCTTTTGTTGATAGTTAAGTTCTGATGGCACAATACCTCTAACTATGTAATTGACAAAATCTGCATACCATGGTGTAGACATCGAGACAACCAAAAGTGCTTCTTCTGGAAATAGTTCATTAATAGGCATATCATCACCTACCACTCCATCGCCTTGGTCCAATCTTGAAAGATGATCAGCTACTAGATTTTCAGAGCCTTTCTTGTCTCGAATTTCAAGATCAAATTCTTGGAGTAGGAGTATCCAACGGATTAGACGAGGCTTGGCATCCTTCTTTGACATCAAGTAACGGATCGCAGCATGATCCGTATAAACAATCACTTTAGATCCCACAAGATATGATGTAAACTTGTCGAAAGCAAAAACCACAGCAAGGAGCTCTTTTTCAGTGGTAGCATAATTGACATGTGCCTCATCAAGTGTCTTGCTCGCATAATAAATCACATGCATGCGCTTGTCCTTCTTCTGTCCCAAAACAGCACTAACTGCATAGTCACTAGCATCGCACATAAGCTCAAATGGTAAGCTCCAATCAGGGGCTGACATTATCGGTGCAGAAGTAAGCTCCTTCTTCAACCTGTTGAAAGCCACAAGACACCTCTCATCAAAATCAAATATGCTATCTTTTTCAAGTAAATTACAGAGAGGGCGAGAAATTTTAGAAAAATCCTTGATAAAACGACGGTAGAAACCGGCATGTCCAAGAAAACTTCTAATCCCCTTCACAGAAGAAGATGGGGGTAATTTCTCAATCACTTCGATTTTGGCCCTGTCCACCTCAATGCCCTTACTAGAAATCTTGTGCCCAAGCACAATGCCTTCTTTCACCATAAAGTGACACTTCTCCCAATTAAGAACAAGGTTAGTTTCTGCACATCTCTGCAACACTTGAGAAAGATTAGTCAAACAAGTATCAAAGGAAGAACCATATACAGTGAAGTCATCCATGAAGACTTCCATGGTTTTTCCTATAAAATCAGAGAAAATAGCCGTCATAAGTCGTTGAAACGTAAACGGGCCATTACACAAACCAAAGGGTAGCCTACGATAAGCAAATGTGCCATATGGACAAGTAAAGGTTGTCTTTTCTTGGTCTCCAGGAGCAATAGGAATCTGAAAATATCCTGGGAAACCATCTAGGAAATTATAATACTCATTACCCGCAAGTCTTTCTAACATCTGATCAATAAATGGGAGGGGAAAGTGATCCTTGCGAGTAGCATTATTTAATTTCCTATAATCAATACAAACTCTCCAACCTGTTACAGTTCTTGTGGGAATTAATTCATTCTTTTCATTTTTCACAACAGTCATCCCACCCTTCTTAGGCACAACATGAATAGGACTAACCCATTTACTATGTGGAACATAGTATATAATACCCGCATCTAACAGCTTAGTTATCTCTTTTTTAACCACATCTTGCAAGTTAGGATATAACCTTCTTTGTCCTTCAATCACTGGTTTATGATTATCTTCTAAATCAATCCTATGCATGCAAAGAGCGGGGCTAATTCCCTTGATATCCTGAATTGTCCAACCTATTGATGATTTAAATTTTTTAAGCACTTTTAACAATTTTTCAAGTTCATCATCATCAAGTAAAGAAGATACGACCACAGGATATGTCTCATTATCACCAAGAAAAGCATATTTTAGATTAGAAGGAAGAGGTTTGAGTTCTACCTGAGGTGCCTCTGATATTGAAAATGCCATCTCAATCATTGGCATACCTGGTTTTTGCATCTCTAATGCGAGTTTGTCCTCACCTTCTTTGTCAGTTGGAGCTTGTTCTTGGTCCTCCAAGTCTACATCACCATTCTTCACAATCTCATCGACTATGTCAACATTGAAACATGTAGCGTCAATTGAAGGCATTTTCAGTGCTTTGTTGAGATCGAACTCAACCTTTTCATCACCAACATTCAGTGTGAGTTTCCTAGCTTTGACATCGATTGTGGTTCCAGCAGTAGCCAAAAAGGGCCTTCCCAAGATTATGGGCATCTCCACATCTTCATCCATATCCAACACCACAAAATCACAAGGAATAAAGAATTTAACTACCTTGACAATTACATCCTCTATGACTCCCAAGGGATGCTTGATTGTACGATCTGCCAACTGAAGTGAGATTCTTGTCTTCTTGAGCTCTCCAAGACCAAGCCTCTTGCAAATGGAGTATGGCATCAAACTTACACTAGCCCCCAAATCACATAAGGCTTTAATATTCTCCATCTTTCCAATAGTGCATGGTAATGAGAAACTTCCGGGATCTTTTAACTTTTGCGGAATTGATTTTTGAATTACTACACTACACTCCGCATTGAGAGTAATGGTTTCCACATCTTCAAGTTTCCGCTTCCTAGACAACATCTCCTTCAAAAATTTGGCATATAATGGCATTTGTGCCAAGGCATCAGCAAAAGGAATATTTATATGCAATTGCCGAAAGGTTTGCAAGAATTTCTCATATTGTTTCTGCAACTTCTTGTTATGCAGCCTTTGTGGGAAAGGGATTGGAGGAACATATGGTTTCACTGGTACCTTTGGTGTAATTTCATCTTCTTTCTGCTCATCATTTTCCTTTTCTGAAATTTCAGCCTCAGATTCAACTAGCTCGTCTTTCTTTGAAGGGGCCTTTTCATTACGCTTGACAACCTCGACTTCGGGCAATTCTCTTCCATTCCTCAAAGTGATAGCCTTGCATTGCTCATTACCCTTCAACTCTGGTTGACTAGGTAGAGATCCTTGCTCACAAACACCAACCTTATTAGCAATTTGCCCAATTTGAACTTCCAACATCTTTTGTGATGAAGCCATCTGATCAAGCCTTGACTCCACTTTTTCAAATTTGGTTTCCATATTGGCAAAAGCTCCAGTCGTCCCTTGTATCATCTTACTGAGTGCAATTTCCCAATCAGCAGGTTCTTTCTTGTCCTTTGGTGGAGGTTGAAACTGTTGTTGATTTGGATACTGTTGACGTGGTTGAAAACCGGGAGGTTGCTGCTTCTGAGCTGCATATGATGGATTAACAGCATGATTGTTGTTGTAAGAAAGATTGTTGTTGGGCCTCTGATTTGGATTGTAATAAGAATTATTCTGAACAGGCCATGATTGTCTTCCTTGGATGAAAGCTGCTTCCTCTGAAAATTGTTGTGCATGTAAGTACTGATCAGTACCAGGATCATTATACCCTTCCATTGGAGTAGAAATAGCATTGACATTTGCCCTTTGTCCACGAACTTCTTGAGTAAGAGCATCCAATTTCAGAGTGAGCAAGTTCATCATCTCAGTGTCTTGTGCTGATTTCACTGAGCTTGTACCACTAGGTGCCCAAGCATAGTTATTTGAGGCCAATTCCTCGAGAAGTGCCTTAGCTTGAGTAACAGGTGCTTTCTTAAAATTTCCTCCAGCTGCAACATCCAAACTCAGCCGAATATCAGAATTTAGAGCTCCATAGAAAGTACTCAGAACCATCCACTCCTCGTAACCATGATGTGGACATTTTCTCAACAATGCCTTGTATCTCTCCCATGCTTGATACAAGCCTTCACTTGGTTGTGCTTTGAAAGTAAGAATAATTGCTCTCATTTGCTGAGTCTTGTCAGAAGGATAATATTTTGATAGGAACTCGGTCGAAAGATTATCCCAAGTAGCTAGAGCAGTATCTGACAGCTGTTGAAACCATTCCAAAGCCTTTCCCTTTATAGAATAAGGGAACATGTGGAGACGAATCTGATCTGCTGTGACACCATTAATTCTGAAGGAACCACACATTTGCACGAAGCGCTCTAGATGGCGGTGTGGATCCTCTCGCTCAATGTCTCCTTCAAAAGCAGAATTGCTCACCATCTGAATTAGACGGGGATTGATGTTATATCGAGCTGCACCAATCTCAGGAGTCTTGTACATGCAATTAGCAGGATTAGGAGTCTCATGATCCTGAATGGATGACTCATCAGGCACAACAATATTGAGATTTCCGTTTGGATTATTGTTATCATCCATCTTGGCCTCCTCTTCCTTTCTCCTTGCTTCTTTCCTTCTAACTCGAAAAGTGCGCTCAATTTCTGGATCTGGTTCGAAATTTCCAATACTTTTCGATCTTCGCATATATAAGGTGCACCTGAAACGAAACACCAATGAGATAGATCTTGAAAACAAATTTAATAAAATCTAAACAATAAGAAATAATTAAGCTAAACTTAATATTGCTGCCTTCCCCGGCAGCGGCGCCAATTTGTTGCAGTGATTTTATGTAAAGTTCGTTCTCAAGGAAGGACTTAATACAATATCAAACCAAGTATATTATTCCTTTCTATTTAGAAGTTTTAGAGAAAAGTTGTGTTTTTACTATTAACTAAATTGAACTAATAAAGCAAGTAAAAGTGTAAATTAACGAAGATAAAAGGCAATCCAAGAATCAGGTTTCTTTGTTGGCTACAATGAATGTCAATCAATTGTGATATGCAAGTCTCTACTCTGCTAAAAACAATCCTTCTATTGATTATAATGTTCTCTCCCAAGATACAAAATAATACCTATAATTTAATCTTGAAGTCACTCCCATGATCAATCAAAACCAAATTATAAGTTATCACGAACCAAGGATTTTCTGTTTCACAACTCGCCTAATAATCTCCCGATTAATTAATCGAGTTATGTCTGTCATATCATGTACAAGAGATATAAATCCTCTCCCGATTCATTATAAATCCTACAGATACAATTACAGGTTCGCGACTCCTATAACTGTGTTAAGCGCTCAATGACAGATTAGCATACATAGGGAAACCACAATCTTAGATCAAACAAACATATTAAGCCAACAAATACTCCCCAATCCTCGGATTAGAGGATTAGTTACCCATAACAATTAAAGAAAACACGAATATATATATAACTGAAATCATGTCACAAAAGTACAAGAGTGAAGAAAATACAACTTGACGAAATCTCTCGAACTTGGACTGAATCCCTTCAATCTTTGCTCAAGTTCTCTCCAAAAGCTTTCTCTCTATCTCCGTCTCTCAATACACAATGCTCAATATGTTTCTAATCATACAAAACCTAATAATAATAGTGTTTTAATGGTTTCCTTGAAAAACAAATATATTTTCCTAAAACAATTTCGATTCAGAAAAGAAATTCGTAGGCTGACTTTCAGGCCTGATTCTGGGCTGATCCATTTGTCTTTAGAGAGCTGGGCCACTTTATACTTGTAGAAAATTCCAATATCTTCGCGTGGGCTGTTGAATCGCTTAATTCTGACGCCCGGAGCTCAAGTTATGGCCCAAACAAGATTTGATTCGCAGGTAGCCCATAAAGTCCGAATTTCCATCAAATAAAAGCCCAAATAAGCTAATTTCATCCAACTTAGGAATATTTATTTTCCTGCCATTAAACACTTAAAATCAATTAGTAATTACCCGATTATTTACAAAATACTACAACTTTGGGAATAAAATCATATAAAAGCATATATAAATATATGCTCTATCAAGCTTTAAACCTTGAAGGGCTACTGTAAGCCCAAAACCATGAAAGCTTGAAAAGCTTTTGCCTTGAAAGTTGTGATAAGCTTTAAACCTTGAAGGGCTACTGTAAGCCCAAAACCATGAAAGCTTGAAAAGCTTTTGCCTTGAAAGCTTTGATAAGCTTTAAACCTTGAAGGGCTACTGTAAGCCCAAAACCTTGAAAGCTTGAAAAGCTTTATCCTTGAAAGCTTTGATTAGCTTTAAACCTTGAAGGGCTACTGTAAGCCCAAAACCATGAAAGCTTGAGAAGCTTTAGCCTTGAAAGCTTTGATAAGCTTTAAACCTTGAAGGGCTACTGTAAGCCCAAAACCATGAAAGCTTGAAAAGCTTTTGCCTTGAAAGCTTTGATAAGCTTTAAACCTTGAAGGGCTACTATAAGCCCAAAACCTTGAAACCTTGAAAAGCTTTATCCTTGAATGCTTTGATAAGCTTTAAACCTTGAAGGGCTACTATAAGCCCAAAACCAAGAAAGTTTGAGAAGCTTTAGCCTTGAAAGCCTTGATAGGCTTGAAACCTTGAAAGCTTTGATAAGCTTTAGCCTTGAAAGCCTTGATAGGCTTGAAACCTTAAAAGCTTTGATAAGCTTTAGCCTTGAAAGCCTTGATAGGCTGTAAACCTTGAAAGCTTTGATAAGCTTTAGCCTTGAAAGCCTTGATAGGCTTGAAACCTTGAAAGCTTTGATAAGCTTTAGCCTTGAAAGTCTTGATAGGCTTGAAATCTTGAAAGCTTTGATAAGCTTTCCTTCCCACCAGTGTAGCCAAGTTATCAAGTTGTGTCCACGAGTTTTAGTGTTTTCAATTTCCATTTCAAATTTAAGCTAAGTAATGTTAATGATATGCCTACCACTACCCCCCGAGTTCTTAAGCATAATTTTTAATTATGGTGAAGAACTAGATGCAATTGAAACCTAAATACCTTTTAAAGCATACACGAAGTATTCAACTAACAATCACAGTAAGCAAGCAAGCATATACGACATTTTTGTAACAGAAAGCTGCGAAAATTTATTGAATCACATGGTAAAAAGTTGACATAGCATAATTTTGGGGGGTGTAACGACACTACCCCCCGAGCATCCTAGCAAATAAAGCAAATAGTAGCCTGATAATTTTCCTAAAAGCATAGCGATTACAACTAATAAACCGCCTTTATTGTCCTGACCCTTATGCCGAAGCCTACAGAAATACTACCCGGGTGAAGCTACTGGTAATACCTCTTTAAGTGTTGGGCGTTCCATGCCCGTGGTATGAGTCTTCCATCCATGTCTGTGAGGTGATAGGTACCTTCCCAAAGCACAGTTTTGATGATGTATGGGCCTTCCCATTTTGCACCGAAGGCTCCATGAGCGGGAACCCTCATGTTGGGCATCATTTTCCTGAGAACTAGGTCTCCCGCTTTGAGGGGTCGAGCCCTCACTTTCTTATCAAAATACTTACGGGTCCTGTGTTGATACGCAGTAAGTTTTAGCTGAGCCGTATCCCTTACTACTTCAATCAGATCTAGGTAGAGCCTGTGATTGACTTCATTGTTCTCAGGGTCATAGTTATCCCTTCGAAAAGATCCTGCACCAACTTCCACGGGAACCATAGCTTCACACCCGTATGTTAGGGTGAACGGGGTTTCGCCAGTGGTAGACCTTGGCGTTGTATTGTAAGACCACAACACCATAGGGAGTTCTTCTGGCCAGCATCCTTTTTTCTCTTCCAGTTTGGCTTTCAGGGTGTGCTTATAATTTTGTTGACGGCTTCTGTCTGACCGTTACTCTAAGGGTGGCACACTGCGGATTAGCCTTTCTTTATGCCAAGGTGTTCACAGAAATTCATCATCTCATTGCTATCAAACTGTTTCCCATTGTCTGATATGAGCTTGTAGGGAACCCCGTATCGACAGACGATTGCTCGATAAACGAAGTCTACTAGCTTCCTTGTAGTGATGGAAGCCAGGGGTTCAGCCTCAGCCCATTTAGTAAAGTAGTCTACAGCCACGACTGCGTATTTCACCCCTCCTTTCCCTTTTGGTAATTCACCAATCAGATCTATACCCCAAACAGCAAACGGCCAGGGGCTCGTCAGAGTCTTCAGGGGTACCGCAGGGCTCTTGTTTGTATTAGAGAACCTTTGGCAACTGTCACAGGCCTTGGCGAAGGCATAAGCATCCTTGTGGAGAGTAGGCCAGTAGTAGCCTTGACGGAGGATTTTGTGAGCGAGGGAGGCACCCCCCGAGTGATTCCCACAAATTCCTTCATGCACCTCGTGCATAATGTATTCACATCTTACCCCAGCAACACACCTGAGGAGGGACCGATTGAACCCCCTTTTGTAAAGGATTCCATCATAAATTACATACTGGGCTGCCTTGTATCTCAATATCCTGGCCTCACCCTTGTCTGTAGGTAGGGTTCCGTTGGCTATGTATTCATGGATTGGGGTTGTCCAAAGGTCAGACTCATCAACTTTAACGTCCATGACTTCAATTTTGGGAATGCTAGGTTGATACTGGATTTCGAGGGGGATCACCCCAAGCATGTGTGCATCCCTCTGATAGCCCAATTTGGCTAAGGCATCTGCATCTGCATTCTCAGATCTTGGTATTTGCTCTAGCTTGATTTCCCTGAATTTTCCAATTAATTCCTATGCATACCGCATATAGAGATCAGTACGGGGACCCCTAGCTTGGAAGCCACCTCGGATGTGCCAGACTACCAACATAGAATCACTGTAAACATTCATATTTTCCACCCTCATCTCCAAGGCTAGCTTCAACCCAGCTATTAGGGCTTCATACTCAGCGTCATTGTTGGTGGCTTTAAAGTCGAAATGAATGGAGGTTCGCAGCTTATGGCCTTCCGGACTGACTAGGACGATGCCAGCCCCGGCCCCATTTACATTGACAGCCCCATCGACGTACAAGTTCCACCAAGGGGAACAATTCTCGGGTATGGCTATCGGAGACTGAGGCTCAGGTACACACTCCATCCCTTCAACTTCGAAAGTGGGTGGAAACTCTAGGATGAAGTCAGCTAGTGCTTGCCCCTTAATTGCGGTTCTTGGCTTGTATTCTATATCAAATTGGCCTTGCTCAACCGCCCACTTCATAATTCTGCCAGAGGCTTCCGGCTTGTGTAAAACTTGTCTGAGGGGGAAGGATGTTCGCACTTCAATCTTGTGAGCCTGGAAGTAGGGCCTTAGTTTGCGAGAAGCCAAAATTAGTGCATAGGCTAACTTCTCCATGTTTGAATAACGGGTTTCAGCGTCAAGTAATCTTTTGCTCACATAATATACCGGCTGTTGGGCTTGCTCATCCTCCTTGATCAGGACAGCGCTAATTGAGAACTCGGAAACCCCTAGGTAAAGGATTAAGGCTTCACCCTCCGTTGGTTTTGCCAACAGTGGCGGCCTTCCAAGCTGCTCCTTCAGCTTCAAGAAGGCAGCCTCGCATTCTGTCGTCCATTCAAATTTTTGCCCCTTTTTTATGGCTGCAAAAAATTCTCTACATTTATCTGAGGATTTTGAGATAAACCGGTTTAGGGCGGCAACCCGGCCTGTAAGGCATTGCACCTCTTTTACATTCTTAGGCGACCTCATTTCAATTAAGGCCTTGATCTTCGCAGGGTTAGCTTCGATTCCCCTGTGATTGACAATGAAGCCCAGGAACTTGCCGGATTCAACCCCGAATACGCATTTTTGGGGATTCAACTTCATCCTGTAATCCCTCAATATGTCGAACATTTCTGATAAGTGTGTAACATGATCATAAGCTTCCTTTGATTTAACTACCATGTTATCCACGTACACTTCCATTGTTCTCCCGATCTGGTCCTTAAACATCTTGTTGACAAGCCTTTGATATGTAGCTCCAGCATTTAGTAAACCAAACGGCATGCCTATATAGCAATAAAGCCCTCTGTCAGTGATGAAGGAGGTATGTTCCTGATCTAGCTTGAACATGGGGATTTGATTGTAGCCCGAGTAGGCATCCATGAAGCTTAACAGTGCATGCCCCGCAGTGGAATCCACCAATTGGTCAATTCGAGGGAGTGGGAAGCTGTCCTTAGGGCAAACCTTGTTGAGATCAGTAAAGTCTATGCAAGTTCTCCACTTTCCGTTAGGTTTCTTCACCAACACTGGGTTTGCTAGCCATGTGGGGTAAAAAGCTTCTTTCACTAGGCATGCCTTCAATAGTCGGTCTACCTCTTCTTGAAGAGCGGCAGCCCTTTCCCCACTAATTGGTCTTCTCTTCTGTCTGACTCCCTTCCTGTCTGGGTCAATATTGAGGTGGTGGCACATGACTTCCGGGTGAATCCCGATCATATCCGAATGGTTCCAAGCGAAGACGTCCAGATTATTCTTTAAGAATGCGGCCAGGGTTTCCCTTAGGTCCGGCCCCAATTGCTCCCCAATTTTTAGTTCTTTAGTGGGGTCAGACTCATCCACCAAGATGGACAGGGTATCCCCAGCTGCTCCAGTCTTCACCTGGGTTTCCGGCATCCTTGGGTCGAGGTCGATTTCAACGGTAACCTCTTTGTTGCCACCCACTTGGGGTTGCGTACCCAGGATTTCATGAGCGGGAAGCCGTGTCCGGTTTCCGAGTTGATAGGTTACCATAGCACTGTTGAAGTCACAAGGTGCCTCGCACTCATTTTCTTGCCTTTTATTTTGGGGCCGCTTTTGACCATCCCTTTCAAAGTCACTGTCAGTAACATCTTCCACAATCCTTTCAACCAGGGTTTCAGCTGTATCAATATTCTTCACTGGGAGTGCATCCGTGGGTGCAAGCCCTTCATGCACGGCATGCGAGGCTTCTAGATAAGGGTCTTCCCCCGGATGTTGCACGATAATCACCATGTTGGAGGTTGCTTTCACAAACTTTATTAAAACTCTTCCCTGAGCCTTGGTTTCGGGTTCCTCTTCTATATCCACTTGCTTGTAACAGCTTTCCGGGATGTCTTCATCCATTTGTTGGGCTTCTTTACAGGCTTTTACTGCGGCCCTCAAAGCCTTGCTGTAGCATTCCCGGGAGTCAGCTTGACATCCCCGTACACATCCTACCCCATTGGGGGTTGGGAACTTCATTGATAAGTGGTAGATTGACGTCACGATCCGCATATCCCTTAAGATGGGTCTGCCCAGGATCCCGTTATAGGAGATGTCTTCATTCACTATCATGAACTCCGCAACTTGAGTGGTAGCCCGGGGTTCTGTTCCAAGGGTGATCGGGAGTCTTACCCTTCCAACAATCTGGACGGCATTCCCCGTGAAGCCGTACAACTCATTATAGAAAGCCATCATATCTTTATCCACCATTTTCATTCTTTGGTACGCAGTGTAGGCCAAGATATTGACAGAGCTTCCGTTATCGACAAGAAGCCTGTGTACATTGACATTTCCGATCACGGCTGTTACCACCAGGGCATCGCTATGAGGATGGTGTACCGCGTGCGCATCCCCCTCAGTGAAGGTAATGTCCATGGTCTCCCTTTTGAACATTTTGGGAGGCCTTTCAGACAGATGGCACACATTGGTTAAGGGCGGCCCTCGGGCTTCCCGTACATATCTCTTCATAGCACTGCGTCCCTGGCCTCCCACGAAGGGTCCTCCGATGATCATTCGTACACTTCTAGCTCGAGTGTTGCGGCTGGCTTCTTGGTTATTCGTCCTTTCGGCTTTCTTTTCCTTATACTTCTTAGCCTCTTGGGCTACAAACTCCGTCAAGTACCCGGTTCTGATTAGGTCCTCTATGTGGTCTTTAAGATGGACACATTCCGCCGTGTCGTGCCCATTCAAATCGTGGAAAGCACAATATTTCCCCTGATCTTTCTTTCCAGGGGGTCCACTTCGAAAGGGCTTCCGGAAGAGTCTCGCCTTGTCTCCGACCTCAAAAATGTGATCTATGGAAGCTGTCAGTGGTGTGTATTCGTGGTACCTCGCTTCTCTTGTCTTCCTCATTGTCAACCTTGACTTGTCGAAGCCCTGCATGCTGGTTGTGTTCACGGTAATGGGCGAGGTCTTGCCATCTCGGCTCGAGGATTTCTCACCGACAGGCCTTACATAGGGGTTCCTCTTATAGGTGTTCCTCCTATCTGGGCTGTAAGACCTATCCCTCTTGTTTTTCCAGTTGCTACGGCTTTCAGACTTTGACTCCTTCTTCAACTTAGCTAGGGATTCCTCGATCACCTTATGGGGTTCAGCCCTAGCAAAGAAGTCAGCCAGGGTTTCAGGCTCCCGCCCTTGCAACTCCTTCCAGAAGTCTGTTCCAGGCTTTACCCCCGCTATCAAGAAGTTCTTCAGGGTTTCCTTTGATGTCGGCCTAACCCGGGGTACCTCTGCGTTGAAGCGCTTGAAATACTCTCTTAATGTCTCATTTTCCTTTTGCTTAATATTAGCCAGAGTGTTGGCAGGTGGGGCGTAGGTGACGGAAGCCCTGAATTGTCCCACAAACAGTTCGCACATTTTCCTCCAAGAACTGATGGAATCAGCGGGAAGCCTCTTGAACCAGTGATGAGCGTCATCTCTGAGGGTTGCAGCCAACAAGCGACATTTTGTGAGGTCTGGAATCTGGTAGACCTCCATCTCAGTGTCAAACCGGCTAAGATACTCCACGGGATCCGTGGTTCCGTTAAATCGCAGGTCGCCAACCCCCCTGTAGATACGTGGTAGGGGTGACTCCCTAACCTTCTTAGTAAAGGGTGACTTAACGGTAAGCTCAGCTTTTGACTTCTTATCAGCTTTCACCTTCTTTAGGGCTTCCAGCAGTTCTTCCTTCTTGCATTTATCATCCCCATCATCAAGTGCAACCTCATAGCCATCATTCAGGGGCTGATCTTTCTTTTTGCTTATTTCATTGTCATTGTGAGATCCTGAGCTTTCCTCATCGTCATGAATGGAGATAACCTTTGACGGCCTTTGGTTTTTATCCTTTGACCGAGCTTCAGACACGGGCTTCTCATGTCTCTGACTGGGAGGAGCCCTATGTTGCGAGCCTTCAGGTCCATCCCCGTTAGGGGCCTTGTTGCCAAGCCTGTGCTGCAAGTCTTGCTCGGTCAGTTTCCTCCCAAGGCGGTCGAACACACTAGCAGCCTGCGAGTGCTCTCTATCATCCATTTCGGGGTTAGCTTCTTTCTCAGGGTTGCTACCCTCCTTCCTACCGCCTTCTCCGTCGAAATCTAGCTTGGTGGGAGTTACCTTGCTAGCCTTTTTTGATCTTGCTGACTTTCTCTTCAAGGAGGCAATCCTCCTACTCATTCTTTTCATTTTTGCCTTCATCTCCTCGCGGGTTAATTCCCCGCTTGGAACATCGCTTTCATCTTGCGTGGCGCCTTCCGGCGTCTTGGGATTAGTTACCCATAACAATTAAAGAAAACACAAATATATATATCACTGAAATCATGTCACAAGAGTACAAAAGTGAAGAAAATACAACTTGACGAAATCTCTCGAACTTGGACTGAATCCCTTCAATCTTTGCTCAAGTTATCTCCCAAAGCTTTCTCTACCTCTATCTCTCAATACACACAATATTCCATATATCTCTAATAAAAATACCAACCCTAATAATAATAGTGTTTTTAATGGTTTCCTTAAAAAACAAATATAATTTCCTAAAACAATTTGGATTCTGAAAAGAAATTTTTAGGCTGACTTTCAGGCCTGATTCTGGGCTGATCCATTTGTCTTTAGAAAGCTGGACCACTTTAAACTTGTAGAAAATGTCGATATCTTCGCGTGGGCTGTTGAATCGCCCAATTCTGACGTCCAGAACTCAAGTTATGTCCCAAACAAGATTTGTTGTGCAGGTAGCCAGTAAAATCCGAATTTTTATCTGATTTAATCCAACTTTAGGAATATTTATTTTCCTGCCATTAAACACTTAAAATCAATTAGTAATAATCGGACTATTTACATAATACTAAAATTATGGGAATAAAATCATATAAAAACATATATAAATATATGCTTTATCAGTTGTCAATTTCTATTATTATCCTGCATTGACACGTTTAAAGGTCAAATTGTCTACTAATTAGTGCTTTATTTTATATATGTAGGTACGAACTCTGCTAGTGCCATCACCAACACAGAAAATACACTCATTACATAGAATCTTGGTTATCAACATACGTCTACTGTTTACTCCAACTGTTTACTCCAACGTATTTGTTACTTCTGGTGTACCTCTGTTATACAATCTGTGCAAAAATCAAACAGTGTTTGTGTGTGCAAAACGTAGGAGACAGAATAGAAACGAAGGATATATGTAAGAGAATCCGAGTCCAGTGCGCAACTGTCTCCTTAAAGCGTATTTCGTCCTCACCGTATGTGATGAACGATCGCCTCCCAGGATAAAACGGATTGACGATGCGAGAAGCACCTTCGACGAACTAGAACAAGGCTGAGAACTATCACCGACGCGGCTAGGGTTTTTGGACGTGAGAGGCTGTGTATATTTCGTGAATACAAACCCTAAACTATAATGAATATATATATAGGCAATGCAAGACTTGTGCGCTACGCTTTGTAATTAATTAAAACGCGTTAATTAATTCACACGGTTTTTGGACGTGAGAGGCTTGCGAAGCCACGAAACTCCCCTCGAAATCCCACAATTTGCATCCCCCCCTGCGCGCACGTAGGTGGTGGAGCATAACATAATAACACAAGTTAAACACTACAAGAGTGTTCTACTATATAAAGCCTTTAAAGACTCTTTCTTGAATCAATGTGGGAATCAAGTTTTCTCTCCAATTTTCCACTACCAAGGAAGCAACTTTGGATCATCATAACTCATCCATTCCTCAGTCGTTTGAGTGAATAAACATGCATTGGAAAGCTCTCTCGGAGGAGAACATAATCCAAGCATAACCCGCCACGAGCACGTAGCCGAGCCTCACTCAAATTGGTGCTCAAAATGACAAATTTCCAACAACCTCAACAAGCAACTTTTCTTTTTGCGCTTTTACAATACCCAGGTAGAGTAATTTAGTGATAATGGCTTTAATCGATCGCAAGCTTAAATGTAGACACGACTAATTACGTAACTCCTTTTAGAGGAGGTTGGCTAGTGATAAATGTAGCTCAAAAATTGCATGTAATAAAAAAGAGGACTAAGTATTATGAAAAATTTTATTTTGACAAATAAGACTATTAAAATGGGAAAGATGAGTAATAATTTTTTGACATGAGATGGAATCAATATCCCACTTAAAACATAAATCATTAATTACACACTTTTTAAGATACACATACGCATTTTCATACTGAGTGTCCGTTTGGCAAAGGGTAATTCTAGCTTTTTTTGATAAGAAGCCGGGTTTTACTTTTTTTTGTCACGTTTGTGTATAAAATAAGAAGCACCTGTAAGAAGTTGAGAATGATAGTTTTTATTTCAGGACTTAAACTTCTTTCTCAAATAATTTAATCACTTACAAGTCTTAATTTACTTCTTAATTCTAGTCCAGTTTTTTACTTTAAGCAAGAAACACTTTTCTTAAGTTTATCCAAACGGGTCTCATTCTGATGACCATCATAATCGTTCTCTTTGTTTACAATCATCATTCTGATTCCGAAAGTTTTTTAAACGGTTTAACGTGCACGTTATTCATGTTCTGACAAAAATCGTTCTCTTTATTTACAATCATGATTCTGATTCCGAAAGTTTTTTAAACAGTTTAACGTACATGTTATTCGTATTCTGGCAAAACAATGATTCCAACGGCGTCATCTAATGAACAATATTCCAACGGCGTCATCCAATGGTCACGAATGATTAGCGACAACGATAAAGATATGTTAACCAGGGATTCAAATCTTATATTTTTTGTCATATTTTGAATATTTAAATATATTAAATGTTTACAATATGAAAATTCTATTATCATAAAATTAGCAACGGGAAAAAAAATACCGGACATCTAATTTTTGATATTATGATTCCAAAATATTAATAATAATAATTTATATCTTATATGTAATATGATGTACAGGTAGTTTTAAATTGACTATTTTATTAGTAATAGTTCAATTTTAATTTATATTTTCGTGAGATACGACAATATTAGATAAATATGTATTAATTATATTGTGGTATGTGTGTGTTTGTGTATACTCATATGCCATTAA
The DNA here is from genome assembly GCF_001625215.2 of Daucus carota subsp. sativus. NCBI lineage: Eukaryota > Viridiplantae > Streptophyta > Magnoliopsida > Apiales > Apiaceae > Daucus > Daucus carota. Next base: position 13,503,695 of record NC_030386.2, read on the forward strand.
ATAAACTGGAAAATTGGACATTGTTATATAATTAAAAGTTTGATATTTTTGTTTAATGTTTTGGTATATTTGATAAAGATATTGAGAAAGTTTAGTTACTTTAGTGGTGCATTTAGGGTTTGTTTGAAATTGTCGTTAAAAATTACATAATTTGTTTGGTATTTTTTTGAAATTTGCATATTTTGAAAATATATAAAAAAAAGAAATACTGTTTGGGAGTGTTGTTAAAAGTTGTTATGTTGTCAGAAAATATGTTAGTAAGAAAAGTGATCTTCGAGATATCATATACTCTATTTGATAATATTTCTTTGGTATTTGCATATTTTGAGTTATAATAGAAAAATTAATATTTTGATGAGGTTTGACAGGAAAATTTATGTTCGCAGGGCCAGCTTTTCTAAATACAGCTTTTGAGTTAAATATTGCTCCCTCCGTCTCATCAGATTTTTTACAGTTTACTTTTTGAGATGTCCCATCCAATTCTATACATTTCAAAACTTACCAAAAATAATCATTGTGTTCCACCCCTTCCCAACTTTTTCTCCCTCTTCAAACCACTTTTACTCCTTTTTCACACTACTTTTACTCCACTATCTCTTTTTTATACATTAAAAATTAGTAGGTCCCACCACTCCAACCTCTTTTCTTTCTCTTTTCTCCTATTTTATACATATTTATTAACCTTCGTGCCCAATTCAAACGTAAAAAATTGGCCGGGACGGAGGGAGTACTATTTGAAAAAGATTGTTTTTAAGAATGTCAAATAGATTTTCACATTTTTTGAACAAGAAGTTGTTGTTACTAATCTGTCATAGTAATATCAAACAGTAATTTTAATATTTTTGGTGAGTTTTGATAATAAAATTTATGATCGCATTCCGTTAAAGTTGAAAAACAACTTTCATAGAAGTAGAACCTATTTTTTTATAAAAACAGTTTCTAAACTAAAAATCATTGTTTAAAAAAATTAGTTGTGATCACGACCGTGTCCCAAAAGTCAAAAGTTATCTTTTTCTTTTCTTAAAAAAATTAACTTTAAAAAGTATGCAGGAGAATCTGCTTTGCAAAGACACATTACTCTGCCAGTTATCGCTTCATTCTTTTTCTTGGGTCCAACATGCTCTGTCCAATTTACACGGCACGTTTAGGTGTACTTTGATACTATGATAAAAAAATTATTTTTATAACTTTTTATAAATAAAATTATAATACAAATATTTTTATTCAGGAAAAAATAAATTTAAAAATATTAATTTTGGATATGTGGTCAAACTTAAAAAGTCAAATGATTTATATAATGAACCAGATAAATATGTAAGTTAAATTATAATTACACTTATTTCATAATACCTACCCAATAATATATTTATAAAATTTAATAACATATTAATATCACTAATATGTTCATTAATTTAAACGCATTAACTTTATGACAAATTAAAATTGCATGTATTTATAATATAAATATCTTGTGTGTGGTACAAAAATTATGTGACCCTTATCAAACCTGGTATACATACTCGTAAACAATTACTATATGAGTACGAATTTGGTAATAAAAAGTTGCGATTAATCTTAAATTTAGGTGTGAATTTGGTTTTGGAGCACTTACGCAGAGTATAAATACCCAAGGCATTGCAGCACAATCTACTAAACAGAGAACAAATCCTCCTATTTCTCTATTATTATACAAAAGAAAACAAAATGTCGTGGCAAACATACGTAGACGATCATCTTATGTGCGAGATCGAAGGCAATGCCGGTCAGCATCTCACCGCCGCGGCTATCATGGGCCACGACGGCAGCGTTTGGGCTCAGAGCTCCAATTTTCCCAAGGTCTTTTCACCACTTCTTTTATTTTATTTTTAGATCACATCTTATTGCGTTTTTGAAATGTTTCGGTTTTAATAATATAGTATCTGTTACCTGATCTTTGATCATGCGTGGTTTCTATGTGCATATGTGGGGTGATCTTGGATCATTTCAGATTTTAAAATTTACATGCAATGTGGAAAGATCGTGAATCTTACATGTGTATTTTTATGTTGGGACGAATGATTATCCGCGTTAAGTGACTAGTTTTCCTGAGGTCTTGAGAGGATTGTCTTGTAATGAAATATATATGTAGTTTTATGAGGATGGCTGGTAATGTAGTATTTGTTGTTACGCGATGAAAAGCGTCTGAATTGTTTGTTTGAGTGATTGTCAGATTTGTATATAACAGATGAACGTGTTTGTCAATGTGAATTTTGAATGTTATCTCTGTATTTGCCATGGTATGCAATTTTGTTTGGCTATCGAGGTAGCATTTCAACTATTTAAAGCTTTGGCGGATTCTAAAACCTATGTTGACATAGAGTCGTGTAATTTAGAACTTTTCTGGGTTTCTGTTTGGATTTTGTAATTTTGTTTAACTTTTTTGCTAAATGGCAGTTAAAGCCCGATGAAGTAACTGGTATCATGAAAGACTTTGATGAACCTGGTCACCTTGCTCCAACTGGAATGCACATTGAAGGAGTGAAGTACATGGTAATTCAAGGAGAGCCTAATGCTGTGATTCGTGGCAAAAAGGTATTTTTTTTCAAATTGAACTGCAAATCATCGATTTGTAACCTTGGTTCTCTTTTATCCGTGTGTTATTTAAGTCAGCTCTTTGATTTAGTTTTTATATTTAGCAGGATCTTTATGTAACAGTGCTATAATAGAATAACAGCAGAATTAATCTGATGTAGAGTGTCCATTCTCTCTGTTTAGAATTATATTTATAATGTGGATATCGTTTACTAGGTTGCAGTTTTAACTTCTACCATATCCATCACTGTATCTGAATTCTGAACTTACCTTGATGGATATCTGGAAAAGTTTCACCGCATAATCATATGCGTATGTCCTAGAAGCAGAAGTTCATGTGTTACAGGTGCAATGAGGGCATATACACCTTATCTTGGTATCTTAAGTTCCAACTCTTTGGAGTTGGTTAATATGTGGCGGTGTAGTTGGAACATAATAGTCGTTAATTTGCCTTGTAAGGACTTGAGATATGCATTTGCTATACTATGCATTAAGGCTCTGCGTCTGCATTTTCTAATCTCATTATTAAATATAGTTCATAAAGTCATACAATTTTATATATAATGGAGGATGTACATGATTAAATCAACTTCAAAAGCTATGTTACAAGCCTGTTTATGTCAACAACTTTATGCCTGTCTTCAGAAAAAACGGATTCCTAAAATCAAGTAGTCACACTGAAATTTTCTCTAATGCAGGGATCTGGAGGTATTACCATTAAGAAAACCGGTCAAGCTCTGGTTTTTGGGGTGTACGAAGAACCTGTGACTCCGGGACAGTGTAACCTGATTGTTGAGAGGCTGGGAGATTACCTCATTGAGCAGGGCCTGTAGAGGTCTTTCTCCAAGTGAAGTTTGTATTCGTTTTGTTATCAGTCATGGTCTTCTAATATTTCTAAATTATTGTTATGCAATGGAGTTGTGGCAGAAAAATAACAAAGGACAGAAACAATGGTTTTTGGACCTCCCTAAGCTTATTGTGTGCCTTGTAGCCTCATAAGCTTGTAATTTCTTTCCATTTTTTCTTTATTGATGCTACTCAGTGAGAATGGATGTGTGAAGTTTTGGTTGTTAGTGGAAATTTTCCCCACATGATAAACCAATGTTTTCATCAGCTAAATAGTATTTTGTAATTGAATTGGTTGGAATTGAGATTGATTTATTTTGCATTTTTGCTTATAAGCCAGAGCATATTTTAATTGTTACCACAGGTTTACACTGTACCTACAGGGCACCGATCTTTTTTTGGGATTGATTGTTTGGTTGCGAAACATGACTTCAATTTGTTCAAATTTCATATTTCATAGAAAAAAAGACTTCTACAATATTTAAAATTTAAATCTATATTATTATTTTAAATCATAATTTAATATTAAATTTGAAAACTTCTATAATCAATCATCAATATCAATATACTTATATAAAGGAGAAGCGAGGAGCGTATAGGCGGCGCCTCTCACATCGCTCCGTTCTATTTTTCTAATTTTTTGGAATTTTTGGATGAAAAATATCAAAAATTAGAATTACCATTTTTAGTTTCGGATATATTAGAAACAAATTTCAGAATCTGATTTTGTTTCAAATTATTTATGGAATATAGTAGCTTGAAAGTTTTAATCTGATTTTGTTTCTGTATAAAGGAGAAGCGAGAGATGTGTAGGTGGCGCCTCTCACATCGCTCAGTTCTATTTTTCTAATTTTCTGGAATTTTCGGATTAAAAATATCAAAAATTAAAATTACCTTTTTTAGTTTCAGATATATTATAAGCAAGTTTCGGAATCTGATTCTGTTTCAGATTATTTATGGAATATAGTAGCTTGAAAGTTTTAATCTAATTTTGTTTCAGATTATTTAATTATGGGAAAGATTAGCACACAAGTCTCTCTGCACCTGTAAATACCCCTATAGGTTGTAGAGTTTTAGATCATCTAAATACAACCTCCTCTCTCTCAATACCACAACCCTACCTCTGTCTGGTGATAGTTCTCTTGCTCGATTTATAACTCGGTGGTGTCGTTCTTCTGCAACGATAAGTGAATGTTTTTTATACGGTATTAAAATAATAAAGGTTGTTGCAAGCAAAGGTAGTTATAGGCAGCTATGTAGGAGTCGACAAATCTAAACACGCGAGAAGAATATAGTCTTCACATGATATTGATGGATGATATCAATAAATTAATTAACAGTGATGTATGTTTGTTGGTTATTCTTTTATAATATTTGTTTTGTTAATCGGACATGTTTGTTGTTGTTAATTTTTATATAATTTACTTTGTATACAGGAAAATATTATTCATGCATTATTTGTTTACTCCGTTCAAGCAACTTTTAAGTAAGACTTTTTAAACAGTATTAAAAAATAAAAGTTGTAACAAGCAAAGTTAGTTATAAACCGCTATCTCACAGATTTAAGTTATATGTTTTTGTGCACAATCAATCCAAAAAAATTGGAGGAAGGTGATAATGTAAAAACATGATTACTTTTCAAAAAAAAAAAACAAATAAAATTAAGATTCGTCGTGTTTTAAAATTGTAATTATGTGTAGGAATTTATTTTCATTTTTTTAACCATGAATTATAGTCCATGTTTGCAGTTTTATATATTAGTATTGGTATTACATCAAGATTTTATAATATAAAATTTATTTTATCCTACAAATATTAATTTTGAATCATTAATATACTTTTTATAGACATCCATAAAATTATTGCATTTCACAAATATTAATATTGAATTATTAATATAATTTTTATAGACCGCCGCAACGCGCGGTTTCTCAACTAGTTAATCGGAATATAAAATGGAGCAGTTATATGTACGTTAATTTTGAGTAATCTCCCCACCCGTAAGTCACAAAAAATTATTAAGGTCATATATATTAAAGCGCATTTATAGAAAACATTTACCTCAAGGAAAATTATCTTTGCAATACACGCCTTAGTATTTAGTAATGATATATGCTTGGGAGTTGATCATACTTGTAAACAATTATATAAAATACCAAAAGGATAAAGAAAATGAGAAAAAAAAAAAAATCTGTCATGTTCACGAGTTCTGTTAAAAATTGCACGTGTTAGAAAAATACTAATAAAAAAGGATTGTTGAATATTTATATATTTTAAATTATAATATTTTGAGAAATTCTCTATGATACACTCATGTAATTGGCTTTTTTCGTTGGTATAACTACATTGACTTTCACGCATGGTAATTGGTACCCTCCAGGTATAAAAACTTTCCCAGCGATGCATTTCTGTTAGACTAAACGTTAGTCAGCTGTTACTTTTCAGATCAGCCCATTATTTATGATAAATATAGCGAGATCAGTCGGCTTTTTAGTGTGACAACCCCAAACTCAGTAAATATGTTGATCAACAACAATATATTCCCTTCTCATCTTAACAAAAGCTAACAACGCTTTCTCAAAATCACCATTTTTAATATACCCATAGATCATTCATCACTACCCACAAAAAATTCATCACCACTAAACCTACCCACAAATAATTCATCACCAAACCCACTTTTCAGTGCAATACAATGTACTTGTTCCCTCATTCCTACCAACTCAACAACACAAAAAGACTTGCTCCCCTATTCCCACCAACACAACAACACAACAATCATGTACGACACTCGAAAACGCAAACTCATTCCTACCATCATTTCTCCAAAAGTGATAATTGCGTCCACAAATGCCAAATTCTGAGAAAGGCTCAGATATCAAAGCTATCCAAGAAACAAAGTTTGGTTGAGGTATTTTGTCGAACACCTTGACTACATAGACTAGATTGCCACATTTGCAGTACATTGCGAGATTGTGATTGCTAAGGAATATATATGCATAGTGTCATAACAGAGCTCAAATGGAGCAGAAGCGACGCATTGGCGTTTCACTGGAAAGATATTATAAACACGAGATGGAGAAAGAGGAGAGTAAAGAGCAGAAGGGAGAAGAAAATGGGGGTGGGTGTATATAATAAAATAGAAGGGGCACAGTAGTAGTTTAACAATTCCAAAAACTGATTTCTTTTAAAAAGTTTATTATAATATTATAAAAATTATGATGAATGTTATTAAAATTAAGGTTTTGTTAATGTTTTACTAACAGAAGTTTGTAGCTGAGAATGAAACATTACCACGAGGGTATCATGCGTTAAACCCTTTTTATATAGACACAAAACAATTCATGAATATTATATCTTTACAAAATTATTACATAGTGTTAGATTATATTTAATAATGTAATAATAATATGTGAGTATACAAATTAAAGACAATTATATATATTATGTTTATTCTAATTATTGGGCTAATTAAGTGGTCTAAAATGAAGAGCCCTTAGAGCACCTCCAAACCTGTGCATCTATTAGCTATAATATCTAGCTGGCATGCTGTATACCCTAATAGCTCCAAAAATGAGCCACTTCAACGGGCTCACCTGTTAGGTATATTTTTACCTACCTCAAAACAAGTACGCTATATCTGTTGAATGAAGGTTCGTCCTCTATGTTACATCCACGTCAGCTTCTTCTCAAACTTATACATATATTCTCATATTTAATAATTATATTAAGTATATTAATAGTTTAGTTTTATATTTAAATTTTATTTTAATTTTAAATGTAGAGTATAATCTGTTAAAACAAAAATTAGTTGAAAATTTTTGTAGATTGTATTTAAACCCCCCCTTCCTACAATCTAACTCATTGTTTGCATTGTTGAATAACAAATGGATAAGAAACGTAATATCAATTCAGACTTGAATCATAAATCTAATGTTGCGTTCCCAAGTACTGATACATAACTATTTTTAGAAAAGGATGCTGCAGAGTTATACACACGTGAAATATTTTATAAATTCCAGAAACAAGTACGAGATGCTTGTTTCCACTTGGTAATAAAGGATATGAGTGGTGTTGAAAAAGAAGTTTATATTACATGATCTTAAATCTGCTAAACAATTTCAGGTATTCCTGAAGTACTATTAAAATGCATTCAATTATTATCTAATGTTTTTTTGTCATTGTAAATTATTATTCATATTTGCATGTAGTTTATATTTTATATTAATTCACTTATATTTGGTACAGGTTTTGCACATTTTGGAAAATCATAAACTTGAGTGTTCTTGTAGGATGTTTGAAGGAATTGGTTTGCCATGCAGTCATTTGATTCTTGCATTAAAACAAGTTCTTGTGCACAAGCTACCACGACATCTTCTTCTGAATAGATGGATGAAAAATGCTGAGAAAAATGCAACAAGAATTGTTTCAAACACAACAAGTGATGATAAAGAGAAATTTAGTGTTATTGTGATGATATTTGGTTTGACATGTATGGGTTTGGCCGGTGACAATAAGGAAGCACTTGATTTGATTCAAAGTTGTCTGAAAGATGTAAAATAGAAATTACGTAATAAGAAATTTGAAGGAAAGCTAGTTGCACTACACCATAGATTGCTTATAGCAACGCCGAGAAAACATTACCCTAAGTGCTATATTTTTTGCAACAGGATCTATAGCAACAAAAGTGCAAAATTTTGGCATTGCATCTGACCGCATTGCAATTGGTGGATTTGAAAACAAATATATCCCCATACAACAATGAAATTTTTTTATTGCAATAAATTGATATAGCAATAGATGTTTGTCTACTGCAACGCATTTCTTATATTGCATTAGCTTAATTTTGTATCATTGTAATGACTTAAAGGCAACAATATTAGACCAATTGCAATCATTTTTAACAAAAATATAGCAATGATTTCGACCATATTACAATAATTTTATACATTTATTGCAACAGATTTCGATGCAATAGCAACAATTTTTTTTTTTAAAATGAAAAGGTCATTGCTGCAAATACAAAGAGCCATGCATATATAGCCACAAATTTTAATTGTCTATTCAGAATATCAATTAGCATCAAGTAGCCAACCCAAAAGCGGTCCCATGACAGTTACAAAGCCTTACAAGCCATTCCAAATCTAAGTCGTATACATAATAATCTAAATAAAAGTATGTAGTCTAGACAGAGAAAATTAAAACTAATTAAGTCAAGAAGACTGTAATCCTTGTATTTACTTTTCTTCAAATTTCAAGAACATAACACTGCTGCCTCATTATTCTTTTCTTCGTTCTCGTATATGCATGCTTTCTAGTCAGGCTTTGTTGCTGGGATTCTGCGAAAGCTTTGAAATGCCAGGCTTTGCTACTGGGATTCAACTGTGACCAATGTAGTTGTGGCTGATGTTTTTTCCTGCTATTGTGATGTTTCCTTTAAGGTCCTGCATATCACGAAAATCAAAAATGAGATAGGCAATACATGAAGCAACTTGTGTTTATAACAAATAAATGTACTTAAGTTGTGGTTCAACAAATTTAAAAATTCCCAAATTAAATAGACCAATTAGATTAAATTATTATTATTTTTGGTTGCCTAGTCGTCGACTTGTCTACTAATTGACTAACCGGACACCTGCCAACTCAACGTGAACAACCATGATAGATGAAGCATGCAAAAAAGGTACAAAGAGATATTACTAATGTTGCAACCAGAGAGAGATTGCACATGCAACAAATAAGCATTATAGTAGCAGCATAGAAAAGTATTCAACAACAAGTTCCAACCAAATCTACCTTTGTTTTAATTTCACTAAGAACATCTCCTATAGTGCTCTGATTTGGCAGTCGGACGTTATGGATAAAAACCTGAGAAAAGTGTAATAAAACCATGAAATGCTTTTAAATTACTTGAGCACAACTGGACAGAAAGCATTTCCAGAATCACTTCATCTTTAGTTGCATGATGGAAAGTAAACTTCAGAGTTTTGAGACACTGGAGTTCTGGAAGAGGGGTATCGAGCACTTCATAGTACTGAATATCAGATATATATTCAGAGAAAAACAAAAAACTGTAAGCTTGCATGCGATCATAATGTGTCAGTTGCCCTTCTTCATAATATATAAGACAGTATAACATTTAGCTATGTACACCAAACTACAAAAAGCCGATTGTATGAACATAAATAGGCATTGTGATGTAGCAACCTGATTATAATGCACCAGTATATCTAACAAATGTTCTGCTACTCTATATTTTATTGGATGCAGTTTAGGTTTCTAGGAGTAGCAGTTGTGCGGAATAAGTCTGATCTTTGAAGGATCTTCCAGTCCTAGATTCCGTGCAACTCTTTCAGTGACATTGTCATAGGTATGTAATTTGGACCTATAATTTAACATTAAACCATCTTAGCTAATAGCTATTATTGTCGGAGAAGATGTGTATAACATAAGATTGTTGTACTCATAATTCTAGACAAAAATCATCCTCCTTGGGCTTCTCAAGAGATCGAAAATGAACAATCTGCAGATTAAAAAACATGAAGCTGAAATTTTTTGAAGCAAAAGACCACACTCCACAACAACAAAAAGACTTTAGCAGCTCTCTTATATCACTCACCAAGAACTACGGGTCATAAAAGGATCAATCAGATACTAATTTATATTATATATTTTAACTCAAAAGTGTTATAAGTCTTCCAATCTTAAAGCCTGCACTTACTAATAAGCGGGGAATAAAAGAAATTGGCCAAACAGGCTCTTAGGACGGCGCCCCCTCATATAATCAACAAATAACCTGGAGATCTCCTTTAATCAAGTTTATAGAGTAAACATAAAATTCATCAAAAAGGTAAAATAACAGATACAAGTAGAAAAAGATGATATCACATAATATCCAGGATCTTGAATTTTAAAATGAGATTAAATCAGAAGAGCAGGCCACAAGATCTAAACTGGAAACAGATGAACTAAAGGCCCAAACAATATATGCTCGAGAAGGCCCAAAATATATTCTTCTCCGGGAAAGCTCTATGTAGCTGATGTCAACTTATATACATTACTGTCCCTGAGATTATAGAAGTAACAAAACATATTACATCCAATGAAATATGTAATATTAGGAAGTAGTCTACTATAATCATATACCTCTTTGGCCACGTGATGGAGATTAATTAACCAAGAAGCTCTTGTAATAACATTATATCAGCTCTGTAGTTAAACTGAAGCAGTAAGATGTATACATTTTTAACCTTACAGTTTTAACAGAGCAATTAAACAAGCAACTTCGCAGTTTCCTTCCTCAACAATTTTATAGAAATCTACATATATAGGCAACACTGAAATCTAAGTGATTAAACTTATCTCAACACAAACAAACATTTGCACAACACAAACACCGCTAATCTTATATACAAACATGAACTAACCATATCCCAAATAATAGCAGTATTTACATAGCAAACACAAACAAAGCATACTAATTTAAAAATCCCAATTCTTAACAAAAACACAAACACAATTGAATACCTAATTTAAAAGCTAATCCAAGTCCTAGTTTTAAAATGCCCAATTCAAAAGTTTCGATAAAATCACAATTGAAGCCCTAATCAGTGAACAAGCCCTAAAAGAAACACCAAATTTCATTTACCAACAAATAAAAATTAATTGGAGGAAGAAAATTAATTTGGGAAAGAAAATCTATTATAAAATTTAGTTATTTACCTCCGAGCTTGAATGTTGTCTGAGCTTGATTGGTTTTTCCAGGTTGAATCTTTGAGCTCGAGAGTTTCTTGAGCTTGAATGTGAATCTCTTGTCGAGCGCCTCTTTCTCGTCTTAGGGCAGAGTGGTGTATTTTTCAGCTGGACAATGTGTGTACACTGGGGCGGAAAGCCCGGGCAAAAAAATAGAAGGAAGCACGCTTCTTTTTAGGACCCGGGAATTTTATGGGCCCAAAATTTTAAACCCTACCGCAACGGTCATACAAACTCGTTGCAAATTGTTATTGATTTTGCAAAGATTATACCCATCTGTAACAGTTTGTAAAAATATTGCAACAGATATAGCTCTGTCAAAATTTGTTAAGAAACAACAACGATTTATGAGAAAAATTCAGCGTTGGCGTTGCTATAGCCCTTTTATGGTGTATTGTTTTGCGGAAACAAGAAAGATGTTGTTGAAAAGTTTATTGGATCATAGATTCCAGTTAACATTGAAGTCCAGCCTCCAAATCAATGTCGAAACAAATGGTGTGGAACAAAGAGAATTAAGAGGGAATGCTGAAAAATCAACTATACTTTCTGGTAAAGTAAAGAGGATTTGCAGGAATTGCAAGACAGAAGTTTATCATGACTTCAGGAATTGTCCTTTAAGAAAACTGTAAAATTTGGATGAGAATTCTACTGGAAAGAAGAAATAGAAAAAAAAGTACAGACAACAGGGAAAGTGGCATGGGTGACAATGTTGAACTCTAGTGCCTGTTTTGTTGAACATTTATTATTTTAAAGTTTTCTTAGAATTCATTGTTGAATTGTTATATAGATAATGTTGAATACATATAGTTTAATAATATTAACTACTGGGAGTTATATAAATAATGTTGAATATATATAGTTTCATTGTTGAATTGTCATATAACTAATGTTGAATACATATAGTTTCATTATTGAATTGTTATATAACTAATGTTGAATACATATAGTTTCATTGTTGAATTGTTATATAAATAATGTTGGATGTTGTTTTTTTTTTTGCTCTTTTTTCCCAAGAAATTGAGGTAACGACAAATTAAAACAGAAATCTCTATATAATTAAACAAAAATAATTTATAATTCAAATTCAGATAACTTCTAAATTACACGATGAATTTCATAATAAAATTTGTAGTGGGGTTGATTGGGGGTATCAAAATAACTGATATTCAACAACTAATGTAACCATGTGCAACATAATACACAATCATGTGAGGTTGATATGAGGTGTAGAAATATTTTATTAATTTTTTACCTCTAAATAAAATACTTAAATATTCAATTTAAATTGTATACCTGCTCAAAATAATGAAATACCTATTAAATTTCGTACGTGGTATAGAATTTTTTTATTTTTCATTTTTTAACACTAAATCACAAACCATTTGGGGTTGATTTAGGGTATAAAAATATTATAATTTGTAGGGAAACAAAAAATACAAGAATTAATATTACAAGATAGTGATTGTTCATGTGCACATATTGCAATTAACATTTATGTGGATATGACATTAGATAAGAATGATTGGAGACGGCGTATTAGAGTAGTTGAGACTAGGTCTCGTGGCTCACAGAGTTAATGGGGGTTGTAGTGTTATGTTTTAAGGGAAAGATTCAGCTCAGTCATTACCAGATGCATTCGTTCCAATCAAAACTGTTTGGGTAAGTCCCATGTGAAGAAGGCCATGGGCTAAGGTATTATATTCTTATCATAGCACACACTGTTTTATTTGTTGTGCACTAAGCCGGGGGTCTTCATGGAAACAGCCTCTCTACTTTAAGGGTAGGGGCATGGCTACGTACATCTTACCCTCCTCAGACCCTGCTATAAGCGGGATATACTGAGTATGTTTGGTTTGGTTTGGTTTATATATGTGGTACTCCTCTGTAGACAACTTCTGAAGGGACTTTGAGTGTATCAAGGGACAATGGAATATGTAAATGGATGTTGGGTTTAATATTTGAGCCAATATATAAACATATTCAGTAGATGTTTTAATCCAAAAGCTTTTTGTTTCTTCTCCTCTTTCTTTTTTTTAAAAAAAAGAGCTTGGATGGGAATTTCCTTCATTAGGGTTTGTAAAAATCAATGTCCACGCAGTATACTATGAACAACCTTTGCCGAATGACTATAAAACCAGGGGAGGCGTAGTCATCAGGAATGAAGAAGGTCGGATCATTCCAATGGTTTCCGAAACTTTTGGTGATATAAATAGCAAAGCCAATGAGTTATGGACGATTTTACTTGGACTCAAGATGGCTTATCGTCAAAGACAAACGAACATCGAACTAGAAACTGAATGAGATGATGCACTTCATGAATGGGACAATTGGCGCACGTTTATTGATGTGCGTCATTCCAACATCGTGGATTCGTTGAATCAGCGTTTCAAGCTGAAGAACTTGGTGCCCAGAAAAAGTGTGATTGTGCGTAGCCAGAATCATTTGGCAAGGTATGCAGCAGAGCATGGTGCAGCAAACAGACACAACCTGTTGGAATATTTGAGCCATTTGGCCATGTGAGAGAATTATGGTATCTTGATACGGGTCTAGGTTCTGTGGATCAATGTTTTCTAGTGGTTGGAGAGGATGAGCATTTAGAAGAAGAAGAACCATTCCTCATGCAAGAGGAGGTCGAGAGCACCAGTTCGCTTTTTATAAATTAAAATTTATTGTGAGAGGAGGATGGGATTTTTTCCTTAAAGATGTCATCTAATCAGTTGTTTACATTAATTTATTACAAAGATTATGAATGAAGTTAAATATTATTTGAAATTTGTCTCTGGATTTTTTGTTTATGTTTTGCATAAATCACCAGAATATATTTTCTTTACAGTAAAATTTAACTCATATTCAACACGTTTTGTACCCATCTTCAACTAATAACTAATAGCATTTGGGGTTGAGCTGGGGTATAGAAATAACCCATGTTCAACCCTTTTTGTACCCATGTTCAACACTATAAAATCTCATATGGGATTGATCAGGGATAAGTAATAACTGATAATTAGAGCATAAATTGGATTTGATATCTACATCATAAAAACTCATGAGGGTTTGGTTGGAGTATAGAAAAATCTCATTTTTTATTTCAATTTCTAACGCTTTGTCACATAATTACGAGATAGCGTTTGGGGTTTGATATGGGGTATAGAAATAACCCATGTTCAAACCTCTTTGTACCCATGTTCAACAAAGTAAAAATATCATGTGGGGTTTATCAGGGGTATAGTAATATCTGACCAATAGAGCATAAAATGGATCCCATGTCTAAATAACAAAAACTCGTAAGGGTTTTGTTGGGGGTATATAAAGATCTCATTTTTTATTTCAATTTTTACCCTAAGTCACATACTTACGAGATAGCGTTTGGGGTTGAGTTGGGGTATAGAAGTAACCCACGTTCAACCATTTTTGTACCCATGTTCAACATAGTAAAATCTCATGTGGGGTTGTTCAGGGGTATAGTACTAACTGATAATAAGAGCATAAACTGGATCCGATATGTACATAATAAAAACTCATAAGGGTTTGGTTGGGGGTATAGAATGATCTCTTTTTTATTTCAATTTTTAACGTTTAGTCACATAATTACGAGATAGAGTTTGGGATTTGATTTGGGGTATAGAAATAACCCATGTTCAACCCCCTTTGTACCCATGTTCAACAAAGTAAAAATATCATGTGGGGTTGATCAGGGGTGTAGTAATATCTGATCAGTAGAGAATAAAATGGATCTCATGTCTAAATAACAATAACTCATAAGGGTTTCGTTGGGGGTATAGTATAGAAAGTTCTCATTTTTTTTATTTCAAAATTTAACCCTAAGCCACATACTTACGAGATAGCGTTTGGGGTTTAGTTAGGGTTTAGAAATAACCCATGTTCAACCCCTTATGTACCCATGTTCAACACAGTAAAATCTCACATGGGGTTGATCAGGGGTATATTAATATTTAATGATTAGAGCATGAAATGGATCCCATGTCTAAATAACAAAAACTCATAAGGGTTTGGTTGGGGGTATAGAAAGATCTCATTTTTTATTTCAATTTTTAACGCTTAGTCACATAATTACGAGAGATCCTTTGGGGTTTTGATTTGGGGTATTGAAATAACCCATGTTCTACCCCCTTTCTACCCATGTTCAACAAAGTAAAATCTCGCTTGGGGTTGATCAGGGTATTGTAACAACTGATCATTAGAGCATAAATTGGATCCGATATCTACATAATAAAAACTCATAAGGGTTTGGTTGGGGGTATAGAAAGATCTCATTTTTTATTTCAATTTTTAACGCTTAGTCACATAATTACGAGATAGCGTTTGGGTTTGGTTTGGGGTATAGAAATAACCCATGTTCAACCCCCTTTGTACCCACATTCAACAAAGTCAAATGTTGAACATGAGTTTATGTGCTGTTGAACTGTTGAAGAATAGTATATCAAATACAGTGATACTAAACAAACAATTATATACAGATCAATTAGCATTCATGCACTAACATTCCTGTTTCTTGGTGATTTTTACCAAATGACCAAAGAATAATGTATGAAGCAAAATGCACATAATAGCAATATATTTACACCGAAAAGATTTAATTTCTTAGAAATGTCTAATCAATTTGTACTTTACCCACGTCTTTGTCTTTTGGATCCAGCTTTACTATCCTTTTCCTTCTGTTCTTATTTTCTTTTCTACTTCTCCAATTCAAGCTTGTTCACATATACATCATTCATCTGATACTCCACATGATGCTTTTATTTGTTGCTTTCATGTAATAGAATCTTGTATGCTTATCTTATCCTCAAAACTTCTAACTGTTGTTCTTGCGTTTTTCCCTCAACAGCGAGTCCACAATCCCAATTTTTTCGAAATGCCCTGGTTGTGCTCCATATGTCTCATGACAAAAACACCACAATCAATATGGTTGTGCGCGGTTCCCCATTTCATTTCCAACCATACAGGCAAAAGAGTAAGTATGTCCTTCACCTTTGGATGATATTTTGATACCATGTATTTTCCAAGGAAGTCTCTCTATTAAAAAACATACATTAATTGAGAGAATTGCATGTCAAATACAAGTCAAAAAATTATACAATCATTTGAAGAAAGTAATAATTACTTAAAATATTTTCGGGTATTTACTGGTATTTTGCGTTGAAATCTGGCTGGAAAGCACTACTATTAATAACCTCAAAACTTGATTTTTTTATGTTGAAACATAAGAGGTAATGATGCTCAGAAACAGTCATGCTGAAGAAAATCTGTTAGAAAATATTAAAACAACAGTAAAATTAAATAAAATAGAGCATAAAATGGATCCCATACGTACATAATAAAAACTCATAAGGGTTGGGTTGGGGTATAGAAAGATTTCATTTTTTATTTCAATTTTTAACTCTTATTCACATAATTACGAGATAGCATTTGGGTTTCATTTGGGGTATAGAAATAACCCATGTTCAACCCCCTTTGTACCCATGTTCAACAAAGTAAAAATCTTATGTGGGGTTGATCAGATGTATAGTAATACCTGATCAGTAGAGTATAAAATGGATCCCATGTCTGAAAATTATAAACCGTAAGGGTTTGGTTAGGGGTATAAAAAGATCTCATTTTTTATTTCAATTTTTAACCCTGAGTCACATTCTAACGATATAGCGTTTGGGGATGAGTTGAGGTATGGAAATAACCCATGTTCAACTCATTTTGTACCCATGTTCAACACAGTAAAATATCATGTGGGGTTGATCAAAGGTATAGTAATAACTGATCAGTAGAGCATAAAATAGATATTATGTCTAGATAATAAAAACTCATAAGGGTTTGGTTGGGGTTATAGATAGATCTCATTTTTTCTTTCAATTTTTCACCCTAAGTCGCATACTTACGTGATAGCGTTTGGGATTGAATTGGGGTATAGAAATAACCTATGTTCAACCCTTTTTGTACCCATGATCAACATGGTAAAATATCATGTGGGGTTGATTAGGGGTATAGTAATAACTGATCAATAGAGCATAAAATGGATCCCATGTCTAAATGATAAAAACTTATAAGGGTTTGGTTGGTGGTATAGAAAGATCTCATTATTGTTTCAATTTTTAACTCTAATTCACATACTTACGAGATATAGTTTGGAGTTTGATTTGGGGTATAAAAATAACCCATGTCCAACCCCCTTTGTACCCATGTTCAACAAAGTCAAATGTTGAACATGGGTTCATATGCTATTGAACCAGTTGAATGCAGTGATATTAACAAACGATTATATGTAGATCATTTAGCATTCATGCACCAACAATAAAATTAAGAGTTAATTGCAATTGGCACCCTTTTGGTTTCAGCATATTGCACATTGCACCAAATAGTTTTGGAAAATACACTTTGCAGCCCCAGACTTTTAACCCGTAGACACTTTGCACCCTTTCCGTTAATTTCTGCCGTTACCGTTAACTTTTGCAGGGGCATTTTGGGAAATTTAATTATATTTAATTAAAATCAGACTTTTATTTAAATTTTCTGACCATCTAAACGATATTTTTCGGAAAAACTTAAAGAACGAAAGTTGTAGAGAATAAAAAGATCTTTTTAGAACAATAAAGTTCAAAATTTAAATAATTATTTAAAAATGATTGTTCATTCTTACAAGATTGCTAATTTTTGAATTTTTTTAGAATAATTATAAAAAGAATTACGAAAATTTTGAACCTTGTAGTTCTAAGAAAATCTTTTTATTCTCTACAACTTTCTTTTTTTAAGTTTTTTCGAAAAATATCGTTTAGATGGTAAAAAATTTAAATAAAAGTCTGATTTTAATTAAATATAATTAAATTTCCCAAAATGCCCCTGCAAAAGTTAACGGTAACGGCAGAAATTAACGGAAAGGGTGCAAAGTGTCTACGGGTTAAAAGTCTGTCTCTGCAAAGTGTATTTTCCAAAACTATTAGGTACAATGTGCAATATGCTGAAATCGAAGGGGTGCCAATTGCAATTAACTCTAAAATTAATTAAAAATATATTCATCATCTATATAATGAACAAAACATATAAGGTAGTAAATGTTTTATCATATCAATATCGTTGAATTTTATGTGATCATAAGCATTTAGAACATCATCCATATATGTTGTTGATGTTTCTGTGCACAACCAATCCAAAGAAAATTGGAAGAAGGTGACAATGTTAATGAAGAACATGATTATTTTTCAAAAAAAAAACAAGTAAAATTAAACTTCTTCGGGCTTTAAATCGTATATTACATGCAGAAATTTATTTTTATTTTTTCACTCATGAATTATAATCCAATTTTGCAATTTTGTATATTAATATTGGTATTGCACAGAGGGTTTATAAAATAAAATTTATTTTATTTCACAAATATTAATTTTGAATCATTAATATAATTTTTATTGACCGCCAAAAATTTATTTTATTCTACAAATATTAATATTGAATGATTAATATAATTTTTATAGGCTGCCGCAACGGACAAAAATGACAAATAAATATAACTTTTATTCAATGTGGGGAATGGAGAGATATCTGTTCTTCACTAGGGGTGAGCAAAACCGGTTATCCGATCCGGTTATGATTTACAAACCGGATATCCGGTTTTCCGGATCTTCAAATTTTTATTCCGGTTTAACCGGATGTCCGGATATCCTCTTAAATCGGATCGGAAAACGGATTATCCGGATCCAATTTCTTCTCAAGAAATATTATATATAAAAATTTAACTTCCTTCCTTTGCACAAGTATATAAAAAGAAACTCTCTGAGAGAGAAAGATTGCAGTAAAAACTTGAAACCGCGATCATCGATTCACTGATCACATACTTACTTGAGGTGTATATACAAGTAATCATATATATGCACCTGGCTGGTAGGTTGAGGTTCTGGGTTTCTAAGTCTTGACATAGTCTGCAGACTCAGAACTTAGTAGATTGTAGTAGATTGCTAGCTACTGCTAGTCGTTACGACTAAGTATACAACTGAGTAATTCTGTGTTACAGTAAAAGACTAACAGACCAGACACTCTTACTATTTTATTTAGAAAATTAAATAATAATGATTTATTATTTATAAAAATATTTTTTAATTAATAATAGTAAAATCAGATCGGATCCGGATATCTTCTTTCATATATTATGTGATCCGGATCCGAATCCGAATCCAAATTTATAAAAAAAACCGAATCGGATATCCGGTCCGATTTATTCGGATCGGATATCCAAATTTCCAAATATTTTAAATCGGATACCGGGCCGAAAAGTCGGATAATCCGAATTTCGGATTTTTATGCTCACCGCTATTCTTCACATAGGGGTTGAGCATTCTTCCTAGGTTGGTGGTGGATAAATGGAAGGGTGATAACATTTCTGCTTTTTCTTTAACTCCAGAAATTATTTCCTGGGGAAGCTTCGTCTGAGTATACAGCTTAACATTTTCTTCCAAGGTCTTGATCCTGGTGTGCCACTTATTCAGCATCAAACTGGGAGGCACCAATGCAACCCATGCCTGCACCATGCACATA
Organism: Daucus carota subsp. sativus; assembly: GCF_001625215.2. Lineage (NCBI taxonomy): Eukaryota > Viridiplantae > Streptophyta > Magnoliopsida > Apiales > Apiaceae > Daucus > Daucus carota. Next base: position 13,523,399 of record NC_030386.2, read on the forward strand.
TTACAGTTAAATGAATAATCTTGTTTTGTGATTTAATATAAATATCAAACTAAAAAATTCTGTGAAAGTTGAATAATCTGTTATAAATGCATTATAACTTTGTGTGAGTGTGGGTATTTAAATGTAAATGGCTGCGTGAGAAATTTAAGCTCATAAATATCCAAATGATTTTGCAGAGATTACCTGAATAATAATGAGGAGTACAGGCTTCAAGGTTGTCATGTTTAGCTTCATCATCCTGCTCTGTCATCATAATTAAGTTTATGAGATAAAATAAATATTCCGAATCAGATAACAATTAACAATTGTAATGTAATTTACATTGCTTCCCACTGCAGAAACATTACATGGATCTATAAATCGATCTGAAACACAAATCAAATTAAAAAAAATTGTTTCAATTATTTTTCTCGAATATAACTTGTGAGCCAAAAACTATTTTACATTCTTATATAAATATTGATTAGAATTACTTTTAAAAAAATGACGAGAATTAGATCCAATCTGTTTAAAAGATTCATGCTCCGTACTAAATATAATTTCTTCTAATTGCTGATGCGTAAGTGAAATTTTTTTAAAGGTGCAAATTCAAATTTTGAAGAATAATATTTATTTTCAAGATTTGATAGGTAAAATTGCATTAATCATATTTTGTTATTTTTAGGAGAGGCATGTGGCTCTTCTCAAATTATGCTCTCTTACATCAATATTTTTTCACATCCTACAACAGAAAGCAATATCTATGGATCATATCAATATTTTTTTATAATATATGCATAATAAAAAAATGATGTAACATAAAATACAAAACATGATATTGTTATTTGAGCGGGAGAATGACTAATTCTGAAATGAATTACTACCTCCGTTTCAAAATACATGTCCATTTTAGAAGAAACAATTTCTTTCAAAATACTTGTTCACTTCAACTTTCAATGTAAATTTATGTTTCCAAAATCAACTCTTCTTCACATATTTCAAATTTATATTTCCAAGATCAACCATATACCACATATTATGTTCAATTAATGAATTATTACAACTCTTTTTTTCCTCAAAATCTACTTTTCTTAAACTATGCGATTTTTAGAAAGTGAACATGTGATTTGAAACGGAAGTAGTATAAAATATCAAACACACATAATAATGTGAAACATATTTGATGAAAGTTGAAAATAAAATTTATCATGTGTGTGTGTGTGTATTGTTCTCATTTATACTATAAAATGCTTTATAAATATCTTCTGGTAAACTCAAATTTATTTAGTTTATATATTTTTGATAAATTAGTTATAAAAAAGTAATCTGAATAAAATAATTTTGTGAATTCATATTTTTCAATTTATGAACTAAAATTTTAATCTAAGTTTTATAGGTCGCTTTATGTAAATAAATTCAATTTATTAAATTAGCATTAAATGAATATGACATATATGACATACAATACTAAATGGATATAAGAGCTAATAAGTTGTGCATTACTACAATAAACATTAAATAATTACCTTCAAATATATGACAATGGAGCATAGTTTTTTTGGAGCAATTTCTTCATTGTTTACCTGAAATGTACATCTTTCATGAATTTATAAAGCATAACAAAAAACTCAGAGATGAGACTTTTGAAATAATAATTTTATATAGACGAAGTATAAGATCGTGTAAGTACACGATTTATGTGTGTGTGTGTGTGTGTGTGTGTGTGGACTCCTGTCACAACATAATTTGTGTCAAAAATGAAATCTTTCAACTAAAATCTAGATCAAATTATAGTCAATTCAAATCTATCCATCAACTTTAAATCTAAAATCATACTTGAATCATTAGATTTTAACACAATTCAATTAATCTGAAATTCAAGATCCAATCAAAATCAAATCGATTCAAAAAGTGAAATCAAACAATAAATTGATGTACACATTATATAGAATCTGGTTGGGTTCACTTTTGATTTTTGTTAAAATAAAACATAATTTGTTTAAAATTAAGGAAACATTGAAATAATAAATATATTGCCGAGTTAAATTAAAATCTAAACAGAACAAAACATATATCCATATATTTGTTTAACTATCAATATATAGTGTATCACAAATTGATTCAAACAATAACTTACCGAATCATATTATGGTGAAATTCGAACGTTGAATATCTTGCAAGTATAAGAAAAGATAAAGGTCAACCATGATATTGATACAAATATTAGAGAGACTCTCTACAAAATTCGTGCTAGCCTTTTGGATGCCTCCATCTCAATCCCTAGTCTTTCTCATATGAGCGGCTAGGGTTTACTTTCTTATAAAATGTGTAAAGTAGGGTGATTGGAGAAAATGCACATCTTAATGTACATGTGTGTGTGTGTGTGTATAAAGATTGAATTTGGGCTACCAAACCCATATCAAATATGGGCCTTATAAATCCTAATCTTCTCAGGTTATATTTTAAATCAAAATTCTAATTAAATTAATTAAATATTTTTTTAATTAATATTGACAGTTATTTCAAAAAATAAATATTTACTTAATTTAGCATCACAATATAAATCAATGCTCGTCAAAATCATTCTTTGTGTATGAACATGCAAGTTCCATATTTACAGGGTACCAATTAATTAATATCTTATAATAAATCATAAATATGACAAATGATTGAAATTTATAAATGCATTTTCACTACTTAATTAGAGATAAATACTATAGTGATTTTATAAAACACTTTTTGATCAATGTTTAACCATGATTTTTTCCTTTCCAAACTATATTATAAATTACATTCGAGACGTGTCATGTTTTATTTTTTACGAATAATTAGATAACAATTTTTAAATGATATTGTTTAAATCATTGATATCTGCTGATAAAAATCTAATGCGATACTTATGTGTCCATGTTTAATTTATAATATTTTTTATTGTTAACAAATATTTGATTTTTGTGTCCAAATTTAATATGTAACCTTTTTTTTGTTACTAGCAAATATTTGATTTTTATGTCTAAATTCACTTTATAATGGTTTTTGTTGCTAGCAAATATTTGAAATTTGTTTTCAAGTTGATCAATGTATATAATGATTCTTTTATTGCTAGCAAGCTTGATGGGATATTTATTTTATACCTCTTATTCATTCTCATGCTCCTTACTTAATCTATAAATAAATAGTAGCGAATGAAGATCAGAGAGGATCTCGTTGTGAAGTTTATAGGATATACTCATGTGTTATGGGTTATGATAGTTAACGGGAAGTTTATAGAATCTTCTCGAAGACATTTTTTATAATTTTGAGAATGCTATAATTTTGGAGTCCGGTGGGTTGTCCTCATTGAGGGACGTATCCATTGATTTATATTTGGGTTGTGCTTCAAACCCTCCTTCAGTTGGTGACGATCTTAATCTGATATGTTCCGTCTATTGAATTATACCTTGTTTGCGCGTCTCTAATTCTATTTGTCGTTATTCATTTTATATTGGTATTTATACATGTGTGTGTGTCTTTGTATTGGTTCTGGTACTGCTAATTGTGATGGATGCAAGAGGTCCTTGCATAATAAAGGTCATAACATTCATGGTGGTAGTGAAGAGATCCAAAAGTGGCGGAGAAGACGGGTGCTAACTGGGCGATAATTGTGCCTTAATTAAGGATATTAGTTATTCTTAATTAAATTTTTTTTAACCATTTATGGCGACCATGATTGTGACATTTTTTCGCCTATAAAGGAATTTAAGTGCCATAATGTTGGCTCATTTATGTCTTCATTTTAGTTTTTTTTTTCAAATTGACTCATATTCTTTTTATTCGGTTTTGTCTTATTTTCAGGATGTTTGAGAGAGATTTTATGAATTTATTTATTAAGGTTGCTTTCGAGAATACGCGAACCTAGGAGTATAAGACCATTGATCTACAAATATTGATAGAAAGGAATAATAAAGACATCAGTTTTTTAGCCTATTTTGTAAACGATCTAATTTTGTAGGGCATTCGTTTTCTTCCTTAAGTTTTTCCCACAGGGTTTTACTCTTGAGAGGTTTTAACGAGACCGTTTTTGATGGGTTTTCTCTTTCGGCTTGAAAGGCGGTGTTATTTAAACATTCGGAATATTTGCATACTTTCGGTTAGATGATATACTTTCTTGAATGAAGTAAACTCTGTCCATCCGGATATTGTAACTTCAGATCTTGGTATAATACAACCGTTTTATAATTACTTTAGTGACCATCTTGATATCGTTTTCAGTTCAGTGACCAACTTGATACATTAAGCGCACTTCAGTGACCAACTAGATAATTAATCCAAAAAAAAAGTTAATGTTGTAAATCTTGTAATATACTAGTAAACTACACAACGATGGAAAAAAAACTATCTTGAAAAGTATATGAAGAGAAGAGAAGATAGAGAGAAAGTAGTTGTATTTTAGTATGTTTAGAATGGAATTCATTTCAATTGAACCAGCTATTTATAGAGGTTGGTTGATGAATATTCCTCAGTGAGCTTTACAATACTTCTAGGTTAAGTATTACAAATCTTCTCGAGTAAGTATCGTAAGTCTTCTTCGATAAGCTATGCGAGTCTCCGTTAGTAAGTTCGCCAGACTTCCTTGATAAGATTTGTGACTCTTCTTTAGTAAGTTTCGCCAGACTTACTTAATAAGCTTTGCGAGTCTTCTTGACTAAGCTTTTGACAATCACTTAATATATTATTTTATAACACTCCCCCTTGATTGTCAAATGCGAGTTATCATAGAGATTGACTACCTCGTTAAAACCTTACAAGGAAAAACCTTGTCGAAGGAAAAAAAGTATAGTCTCCCCCTGAATAAAATTACTCACATTTCGACATCTTGATCCAGTAGACTCTTCAATCTCAGCATACCCATATTACTTCTCAAATGTTGATGTCGGTAATGACTTTGTAGGTATATCCATCAGGTTATCGGATGAACGTACTTGTTGTACATCAATATCACCATTTTTTTGAAACTCATGAGTATAGAAGAATTCTGGCAATATGTGCTTTGTTCGATCTCCTTAGATATATATTTCCTTGAGTTGTCTTAACCAAATACATCTTTTGCTTGCTTCATGAATTGCTAGTAACTCTGTTTGTGATCGCCCAAAGTGAAGATCTGACATGTATCCAGCATCTTTTAATTGGGTCGAAACTGAATCTCGCCAACAGGTTCACAGCAAACACAATATATATATATATATATATGCTCTCGTATTAGTTGCAAGATACATAAGCGCTCCAATTGCACCAAGGTAGGAAACTTTAGGTCCGAGTGCATCTTTATCTTGTTTTCTAGGATGTAAGAGATCCTTTTCAACCTCGAGTGATCGAACAACCATTGGCGTGATTAATGAATGAGCTTTGTCCATGTAGAACCAATCAAGAATCTTTCCGGTGTAGTTTGATTGATGTACAAATATGCCTGAAGATAATTGATCCACCTGTATACCTAAACAAAATCTTTTGTTTCCAAGATCTTTTATTTCAAACTCATTTTTTTCAAATAGTTAATAGCATTGGTAATATCTTCAGAAGTACAAACAATATTCACATCATCCATATATACAACAATAATAACAAAACCAGTTAGTGAGCGTTGAATAAAAATGCAATGACATACCTGGTTATTAACATATCCATCATTCAGTAATTATTTACTAAGCCTGTTGTACCACATAAGACCAAATTGTTTCAAACCATATAATGATCGTTGTAATATAACAGAGTATAAATGTCGAGTCTTAGTGTCCTCATCTTTAATCCTTCAGGGATTTTCATATAAATATCACTATCAAGTGATCCATATAAGTATGCTGTCACAACGTCCACCAGACGTGTTTCCAAATCCATACTTATTAGAAAATGAAAAGTAACTACATCCATTACAGAAGAGTATATTTCCTGGTAATTAAAGTTATACTCATTAAGAAACAAAAAATAACTCTATCCATTATAGGAGAGTATATTTCCAGATAATCAAATCCAGGTCTCTGAGAGAATCTTTGGGCTATCAGCCAAGCTTTATATCTCACAATTTCATTTCTCTCATTTCATTTTCATACAAATACTCATATATTCCCAACAGAGACACCACCAGCTGGTGTTTGAACTATAGGTCCATATACATTTCCCTTGCGCAAGGATTGCAATTCTTCCTGGATTGCAATTATTTATTTTGGCCAATCATATCATGGTCGACACTCTTCCACACTTTATGGTTTAGGATCGGAGTTCATAATAACATCACATACATATCATCAATCTCAATACTCTCACGATCCAATCATCTCATTGTCGACACTTCTCCACTCTTTGTGGTTTAGGATTAGAGTTTATAATAATATCACATATCATGGAAAAACATACACATCATCAATATTATTACTCCCACGATCCACCAATTTTCCTTTATGTACATAGCTCATTGAGATCTCATAACTTTCAGGTACCTTTGCATCTATGGAAGCATTTGCCACTTCTAGGGCATGTGCCACTTCTGGGGTAATTTTCTCTTCAGGAGGATTTGTCACAGCCACTTCAGGGGCTTGAACCTCTTAAGGAGGCAATACCACTTCTGGGGTATGTATTTGTCACTTCTGGGACAATATTTTCAGAGAGAATCCCATTACTAGGGATTTTTTTCAGCCACTTCAGGGGATGAAACCGCTTCAGGAGGTAATACCACTTCTGGGGTATTTTATAAATGGTTGCCACTTCTTGGCAAGTCTAATTAATTTCCGAATTCATAATACAATAACCTCTTCAAGGGTAATACCGCTTTTAGGGTATATACTGAAAACCTTGCCACTTCTGGGGCAAGTACAATCAATTTGTAATTTCACAGTAAAATATCATATGTACAAATAGATTTTCCACGCTTCCAGCGTGCTTGTTATACTCTAACCAATTCTTCAAGTATTGATTTATAAATTAGGATTTCAATCCTTGCTAGAACATTAATAGCATGTATATGTGATAATATGTCTAGAAATCGCTAAAAGAATTCGGCAGATTATTAATATTTTGCATATAAATACCTCTTTGAAGTTCCGTTCATATTATTAGTACATGGATCAATAGAATTTAAAACTGATGCATTCAAAGATAACACATAATTTATGCAAAATATATTTTCCCCTTGATTTAGAGAATACATATTCATCCAAATAACAATCAACATATCAAGCATAGTAGATAGTTCAAGATATCTTATGAGAATAGGCAATGACGTGTCATGTACTTCATAGGGAACTTCAAGTAACTGGGCAGAGCCTATGGGACGCATCTGATGGTTTTTCCAGTAGCAACTCATTATTCTTTGCAGCCACAAGGACAGATACCAGCGCGCCATATTTTTGGAAACACCCCTCTCTATATCGTTGTGCCAGAATCATAGTATTTGGCTAAAAAGTCAATAGAGTCTTTTCAATTATTTCAACATCGGTAATATTTTTATCACACAAAACTAATTTTGAGCTTATCTTGAAAAGAACAGAATTATATTCAGATACAGATTTGAAATCTTGTAACCTCAAATTAATTGTAATATCGGGCTGATGGCGAGTGAACAAGTTTTTGGTGATCAATTCTATCCTTGAGATTATTCCAAAGGGTGAGGGAATTTCTCTTAGTCAATAGTGTCTTTTAAGCCGTTAGTGCACACTAAGGTATAATTTCACATCAAGGAACTAAGGCAAATAATTATTCTCGGAAACATCCAAGACAACAAACTCCAACTTTACAAGTTTAGTCATTCTGAAGGTAAAATAAATCTTTAAAACATGACATATCAATATTTCGAGTTGATAAACAAAAAATTTAATATCTATACAGTATATGATATAACTAAAAAGTTTTAGCGGCATAACCGCAATTAACAAATCAAGCAATGGTAAATTTATAAGCAATAACGATAATAATAATTGTAAAATGAGTAGAGAGAGAGAGATCGTACCTTATTTATGTGAAAGTCTCAATTTTCAGAGTTTGTTAGATTGTATCTCTGACCTAGCGAACTAAGAGCAAGTCCAATAGGTTACTTATCTTATTACTTAATAATAATATAAAATAATGGATCCTAGTGAGTCTTAGTGATTTAGGTAATCTACTTTTAGTGTCAACTCCAATAGAAATCCCTATATTTATCCTCCTAATAATAAATTTGAGAGAGAGGGGGGGGGGGGGCAAGGAGTGAAAAAACAAAGAAAGAAGGAGAGAGATGATTATTGTATTCATAAATATTAAATTAAATAGGTAATGGCTAGGGGTTACTTATAAATAGGTAACGGCCAGGAGATTTGAGGTTGTGCTAGTGATTTAAGTAACCACTGGGAGAGTGTTGAAGTGCTTTTTTTTTAGTATATTACCTAAATGAGAGTTTAGGAGCAAGTTTAGATAACCTACTGGACTTGCTCTAAGGTTACCTATCCTATTACTTATAAATAATATAAAATAATGAGTGCTAGTATGTCTAAGTGATTTAGGTAATCTATTTTTAGTGTCAACTCCAATAGTAATCCCTATATTTGTTCTCTTAAGATTATTTTAATAATAAATTTGAGAGAGAGAAGGGGAAAAGGAGAGAATAGACAAAGAAAGAAAGAGAGAGATGATTATTTTATTCATAAATATTACTCCCTCCGTCTCTATTTATCTGTCCATTTTTAAAAATTTCACACATGGATAAGAAACTTCCTACAATGCCCTTATTTAATGACTTAATCATAGTTAAATAGTTGCAACACCAGTTGAAAAAAATATACGAAGTATACTTCATAAATGCAGGCAACTAAACTTATACGAGCTGCTAATCTTCTGACTTTATATTATTTTTTCGGGATAAATATCAAGTAGGTGACTCGTTTCGTCCAAATGTATCAATTGAGTCACTGATTCCCAAATTGACTCAAATGAGCCACTTATTAGAAAAATTTGTATCAAAAATATCACTCTATCGTTAGTCAAAATTTTGAAAATATTATATATTGAGTTTCGCACATTTTTTATGAATGGTATTACATCTATATGAAAGATTATGAGTTCTAGTATTTTAGATAATATTTTTAGATTTTTAATAATTTATCTCCTATTTATTTTTATTTAAATCAAATAAAACATTCAAAAAATTAAAAATAAATAGTTGATGAAATTTTAAAAATCTAAAAATATTAGCGAAAACAGTAGGATTCAGAATCTTTCATTTGGATGTAATACCATTCATAAAAAATGTGCGGAACTCGATATATAATATTTTCAAAATTTCGACTAACGATAATGTGATATTTTTTATACAAATTTTTTTAATAAGTGTCTCATTTGAGTCAATTTGGAAATCAGTGACTCAATTGATACATTTGGACGAAACGAGTCACCTATTTGATATTTATCCCATATTTTTTCCTAGGAGATATCAAAGTCAAAGACCTTTTCAGTTTTTTAGATGATTTATCATTTATGAGCATTAAACTAAACATATTTATCAGCCACACTGAAAACATAAAAAAGGGTAAAGATGGAAAAATTTGTTTTGATTATATAAATGGACAGATAAATAGGGACAAATTTTTACATATAAAATGGACAGATAAATAGGGACAGAGGGAGTAAATAGGTAATGGCTAGGGGTTACTTATAAATAGGTAATGGCTAGGAGAATTAAGGTTGTGCTAGTATTTAGGATAACACTAGGATAGTGTTGGAGTGCATTTTTTTGACACATTACCTAAATGTGAGTTTAGCACACCATATAGGTGACCTATTGGACTTGCTCTAAAAGTCTAAAGTATACAACCAAAGGCCTTGTATTTCAAGAAACTAACTACTAATCCCTTTATTTCCTCGAAATATGTTCCCATCTTTGAGACGAAAAATCAATATCATATCTGACCATATTCAAGAAATTTTTAAAGAGAACAGGCAAATCTATGTCTATGTACATTATAATTACTCTTACGTCTTGCTACAGTATTTCTCAATGCCTAATTGCTTGTCACTGAACTTCCGAAATATTACCAGCGTGCCACTCTTTCTAAGGAACTAATAAATGGACGGGAATTTGCCACGTAGCCGGCTTTTTCATATGTCTGATGCTCGCGTCTCACACATGCTGGCTAGCGCACACGTATACAGAAACATTACAGCGGAGGAAACAAAACAAGATTGCGTAGGAAGCTTTGGAAAGCGTCTCGGAGAAGTTCAAAAATTTTGATACTTTTATTCAAAAAAATAAAATTTCAAAAATGAAACTTTTAACTATCCGGTTAAAGTACATAAAAATGTGTGTCAAAAAATCAAACATCATATATTAAAAAACAACAGAGAAAGTAAGATTTAATATTATTAATTAATTTGACAAACTAAAAATTCTAAAAGTTTTAATGAGTTATTATTTTTGAAAATTAATTTTATAAATATATAATAGGTACTTTTTAAAAAGATAATTTATTATTATATTAATAATTTTTATATCCAATAAATCCTAAACACCAAAAAATTCCAAACACACAAATCACAAAATCTCATTTAGAACCAAACATATATGTATACAAAAGATAAAAAAAAAAATTTCCCATTTTGAAATATAAGTCGTTTGACTTTTTAACACATTTTTTGAATCCTTTATTTTTATAATTTTGTTTTTAAATTATACTCCCTACGTCCCAATAAACTGTATTCGTTATTTTTTGACACGTTTTTTAATGCTCCTTTATAGTATAGTTCCACAATATTTTTTAAATTTTTTCTTATTTTGAATAAAATTTGAGGTTTAAACTTTTATTCAAAAAAATGAAATTTTAAAAAAACGTTGTGCAACTATACTTTATCATAGTCTCGAAATGCGTGTAAACAGTATACGTATACATCCCACTGGGACGGAGGAAGTAATATTTATTACTACATTTTTATAAAAAAATATTTATAAAATGTATTTAACTATTTAATCGAAGGATTTAGAAGTGCGGGTAAAAAAGTCAAACACTTTATATTTCAAAATAGATGAAATATAAATTAATTTAGTAATTTAACTATTCTTATCGTTTGTGTAACAACTTAAAATTTACTATAATCTTAATACTTTTTAGTGAGTTATTTTAATTTTTTGAAATTTTATTCTATAAATATATGTAGTAATAATTTAAAAGATAAATGATTTATATTTCAAATAAATAGTACTTATTTGTGTTTGGTTGGACTTATATCACATAAGCTTCTCCGCGAAGCTTTCTTCCTGCCGCAAGGACAACAACCTGCAATCACAAATACACAGAGCTGTTCCAACTTTAAAACACGAGTCTTCTTTCAGAAGCTAAACTTCATTGCCTCTGCTTACTCTTCTATCATCTTAATACACAGAGTTCAAATTTCAAATTTGTAATCAAAAATTATCTTTCATTTCTGAAAAATGTTTCTTTCTTTTTTCCTCTCTTACTCTCACCTCTCTCAAATTTATCTCTCTTCATTTTACTGACCATGATTGTCTACTTCTATTGCAGGTGCACACAACAAGAGTTTGATAGATTGAGCAAGATATAAAGTTGAATCATTCTAATTTTTATACAATTTATCTTCTTTTCTCTCTGTTTTTATGCTAATAATTTCAAGATTATATAACGTTACTCATTTTGTATTCTTCTTCATTGCAGATTGAAATACGCACAAAGTCTTGATGGACTGATTGTGTATGATAATTGAAACAACTGAATATGAGGCTAGATTTGTAAGGTTTAAGGATTTGATGATTATTTTGTTTCATGTTAAATTTATTTGGTATTTTAAAATTTGTTGATGATGTGTTTGATGATATGTCCAAGAGAAAAGGTTAATAAATTTATCATTATTCACCTATATTTCTTCAAGTGTTTAGCCTAATCATTATTTTTTCTGTAGAGATCTCATTATCTGATAAACTAGGTATTGAACTATCAGTTGGACAACCTCAGAGAGTTGCGCTTGCTAGGACCTTGGCTAATGAACCAGAGGTACTTAAATACCAACAATAAATTTCCAAGTTTTATTTATCAGTGTGATGGTTCATTACTTGATTTTATGTTTTTCGATTATTTGTGTGTGTGTGTATATATATATATATATATATATATATATATATATATATAAAAGATTATATGTATTAACTATAGGATTTTATGTTAGATCATTTTACTCACTTGGCAAGTTCAAATCAAGATTGTACTAATAGAAAAGGGGTATATATATATAGGATTATATGTATTAACTATAGGATTTTATGTTAGATCATTTTATTCACTTGGCAAGTTGAAATCAAGATTGTACTAATAGGAAAGGGGTATATGTCCGGTCTCATGTTAGCTATCAAATTTAGATACATTGTGTGTGATGGTTCATTGCTTATTATATGTTTTACGCTTCTTTGTTTATTCCGTAATCGTCAGTTAACTAGAACTATTCTTACTGCAAGCTCGTGTTTGCTTAATGCCAGCTAGCAAGAGCAATGGTAGATTTTTTTTATGGTGGATTTAATGCTGAAGAAAATTTTAGGTTTTAACATTTTCAGTAGCCTGCCATGAAATGCTTTACATTGATGCTTTACAATCTTTTTTTCATTTTTGAAACCTGATGCTTTACAACCTCATCTTTACTGTTATTAGTTTATTTGCAGCCGTAAAAAATATACAGCTTATCCGTGATATACTGTACACGAATCTCGACAACTCAGCCTCAGCTCGCGTTCGCTTTATACCGTACACTCAGATATGCGGGGCTCTTTTTCCTGGGCCTAAGAACCAGCGGGTTAACATTGAATATCCTCAGATTTTCCTACCAAATAAGCTGTTGTTTTTTGTTCTTCATTTTTTTGATTTTAGATTATCTCTTGGAGGTTATTCCATATTGAATGTTTTTGGTTAATGATTTCATCTGATTTCAGGCTATGTTTGTCGACTTTGGTCTGGCAAAGGGAAGAAATGGAGGATGCTATCTAAGGTGATAATATCTTACCCCAAGTAATGGTTGTAAATGTATTATCTTGGTTCCAACTATTAGATATACATATCTGTGGCGCCCTCCAAACCCGGGTCAGAAGTTTGGGGTCCACAACATAATATAAACCTGTAATTAACATAACATATGCAATGACCCTTAAATATCCACGGATCGCAACAGGTTAAAGTGTAAAACAAGCCACAACTTAACTTAGTTATTACAAACCCAAATCCCAAAATATAGACTTAAATCTTACAAAGTATCGTTCTTACAAAGCTTACATATCACAAGCGTTCCGTTACTCAAACTAGTTATATATATATATATATATATATATATATATATATATATATATATATATATATATAGCCAAGTGTTGCTGATAGCTCCCTCCGTCTCTCAGCCTGGAATCCTGGCCTTACCACTAGTCTGAGGGTCATCATTACCAATCTTCTCTGCCAAGAGTGAGCTAACTAGCTCAACAAGTATAACAATAATAATTTTAATATGAATTATAAGCTGATGATAACCAGTGTCAATAGGATCAAACCAAGGTATCAACTTCATTCTAAGATATCAGTTAGAATTGGATATTCAATTTTATTTTTTAAAAAAACAAAAGGTTAGGCTGCTGATCAGTCAAACACTAACCCCGAGCAGGCCCCGCCATGCTCTATCACTGGATCCAAGGCACACATTGGCCTAATGCGACCAATCATCTGGTCTGACCACTCATTTGGTCCACATTTAGAAAACTATCCAATTCTATAATGAAAGGACATCTTCGATAAAAAGATTATTTTGATATTTGCATAACTTACATAAAATTTAAATTCACTTAGAATCCTCTCCAATAGGACATCTTTATTTAATTGATTCCGTCAAAAGTCAAATGGTCAAACTAGCTCAAAAAGATTTTCCAAAATTATATTTATATTACATAAATATAAATGACACTCCTTGTTTACAAAAAGATTTTCAATATTTTTCTAAGGAGTATTCAAAGATTTTACACCGCAATTTATCGGACGAGAAATATCGAGTAATGGTATCTTCTTGTTTTACAATTGCAAAAGCAAAAATGCAAAAGAAGCTTGAAGAAGGAATATACATCCATTATATTCTTTAGAACACTCTTTTGACATGTATTTGAAAAGACAAAAATTTATTATGCAAGTCTTTTATTTTAAAGTAATTTATTCCTAATTGTTCAATTTATTATTTTACGGAATAAATTATTTTAAACTCTCAAAATATTTCCTTCAAAAATTCAAAATATTTTATCTTCAAGGAAATATATTTTAAAGTGTTTACTCAAGTCAAAATATTAGCCAAAGTTCTGTTCAAACTCGCAAAAGGCTAATCGTATTTTATTCAAACCCGGAGACTGGTTTTTATCGTTTTAAATCCAAATAAAATACTTCTACTTGCTAGAATGACTTGAAACTTGAGATGGATCATTTAAATAATATTTTTGGTGCATAGTAAAATTTTCGTAATTTTCTGAGAAGTTTGGTCCGGACGCTATTTTTAGGGGCTGAGTGGGATCTTTGACTGAACGTTTGACCAAGTCAACATTGACCAAAATTGACCAAAATTTCCAGATCACCATTTTCCAATATTCTATGATTTATCATATTTTTGGTGTAATTTATTGGAGGTTTCGAAAAATCGTCGCATTTAAAAAAGATACAAAGTTACGTTATTAATCAAATTCTCGGGAAGCGTGCTTGTCTTTTAGTGACACAACTCAGCTGAGATTTCTCCCATAAAGTTGTTTGTCTTCTTGTGCAAGTGGCCAACAAACACAACAAAACCATAATCCACACCTTTTCAATCTCCACCCTTTATTTTCCTTTCATCTCAACCATTCACTCCACCCACTTCCCTCTATAAATACCCACCTCCCACACACCAAATACTCCTAAGCTAAGAGCCAAGAAAGTGCTGAGATTTTGAGAAGTCATCAAGTTTTTCAAGTTTATACTCTCTCTCTTTAATACTTCTCCACCAAAACCTTCTCTCTCTCAAATATATTTTCATATATACAAGGTTTTGATTCTCAAGCTCTAACCCACCAAGTTAGCTCACCCACAACCACTTCCAAGCCTCCGTAGGGGCTGCCCAAGTTCGTCCAAGTGCCCAAAATCCGGCCGAACCTCCGGTGAATTTTTCCGGCGAACTTTTCCGGTCAACTCCCGTAAGTGGTTTCTTCTTAGCTTCTTATTTGTGTCTTAACCGACCATTTTGTTGCAGGACTTTGTACTTAAACTCTCTTCATCTTACAAGTTCTTCAACAAGGTTCTCTAAAAGAGACCAAAAGATCCGGATTTGTTCAAGATATAAAAGATATATACATCTCTCTCTTTTTAAAGAGAACAAAGAAAGAACATCCGAGGAAGTACTCGATCTCTTCAAAGAGACAAAAGATTTGAACATAGTTTCAAGAGTACTTAATCTCTATAAGAGATTTGTGATAAAAGCATCGTCGTCCTTCCATCTATCACCTTAGTGTTGTGTGGAAGAAAGATTTACGACAAAAGAGCTTTTAATCACTATAGCTTCAAAAGCAAAGTTTAGCAACTTATTGGTTGTTATTATCTTGGCTAAACTTTGAGAAGCTAAAGAAAGCATATTCGATCCCGCACTAACTTAACTTTATTATCTCAGGAAAATATCGAATATTCTGAACTATTGTTCGAGGAAGCTTTCTATATCCTAAACTTCAAAGAGCACAAATCAAAGAGGCTAGCCACCCACATTTTATTTATCTTGGCTTTATCAAGTTGTGCAAGAAGTTAAAGAAAGGATATTTTACAATCTCCGAGATCTCTCATTATATCTCAAAACGGAGTTTTGTAAACCAAGTATTCTTTGATCAACATTTTGAATCAAAAGAAAAGAATACTTGTGTAGCCTTAAGCATATTTTGCTTAAAAGAAAAGGCTTGATTAATTACTCCCAACTTTACTATACTTGGAGTAATTAAACGTATACTTGATCTTATATTATAGATCTAAAGAAAGTATACTATACTTGACTATAATATTTATAACTTGAATATTATTGTCATCTCCGAACTAGTACAGTAACATACTAGTTCAAAACACATCTTTTATAACTTGTTTGTTGTTCGTAGATATTGTGTTCTAACTTTTGCAGTGAGGTGAAGTGAAGTGAGGTGATTCTTGTTCTAAGACCCAAGTCCTAGACGAACTAACGGGGAGTTAGTCGTCTTCGCACCGTGAAGAAAAAAAAGACCCAAGATCTAAGACCTAAGATCCAAGACCCGCAAAAGCTTAGGAATACAAAGACTACACCAAGGTTCTACACCGACTTTGAAGAAGTAACGGGGAGTTACGTTCTAAGATAAGTCAAGTAGAGTTTTTACATTTATTGTGAGGTTGTAACGGGTAGTTACGAACCAAGATAAATATTTGTAAGTTTAGATTGTAAAGGCTTCTCCGCCGGCTATAAGGAGTACATCTTTCTTATAGTGAAAAATCTCGAGTCCGGAGAGGAGCTCGGGGACTGGACTAGGGGTGAGAGAATCTATTAGAGGTTGCTCCATCGCGAACCAGGATAAAATCGACCGTGCGATATTTGCTCTTTACTTCCGCACATATAATTGCTAAACAACACGGTAAAAATATTTAAAACTTGGAAAATATTTTTAAAAGGCAATTATAATTTTTAAATTGGACATTAAGCTATTCAACCCCCCTTCTAGCTTAATTTACGCCTTATTCAGGACCTAACAATTGGTATCAGAGCTGTGCTGCTTAACGTGTTTGTCAAGTGATTTTCAGATCTACAGGCACAACAAGTAGTGATCCTAAATGGCGTATTTGAATACCATTGGCTGCGGTGAAGGTCTATCTAGCTCTCGACCACCTCTATTCGATGGCACCAACTTTGCAACATGGAAAATGAGATTTCGCATCTATGCTAGATCTCAAGGCGTCAAAGTTTGGATGGCTATAGAGGATGGCATTATCATTCCAACCAAAATTATTGATGATGTCATCTACGAGAAGAAAGTGAGTGAATATACTCATGAAGAGGAGGATAGAATGAACATTGCTGCCAAAGCTGAAATGGTTCTCACAAGTGCACTTGCTGAAAAAGAATACAAGCGTGTGAATAATTGCAAGTCTGCACAAGAAATGTGGAACAAACTTGTGGTCACCTACGAAGGAACCACCGATATTAAAGATTCTCGAATGGATACTTTAATCATGGAGTACGAGAACTTTAAACTCCAAGAAGGAGAAAATATCATCGACATGGAAACGAGATTCACTCGTATTGTCGATGAGCTTGCTCAACTCGGGAAGAACTACACGCAAAATGAAAAGAATCGGCGAGTTCTTAAATCTCTTCCTCCGAGTTGGAAAGTCAAAGTTACAACAATCAAAGAGATGCACAATCTCAATGATTATCACATCGACAACCTCTTCGGAAATCTTCGTGCTTACGAGGAAGACAATGTTCCGGATATCGTCGTTCCTAAAGTGGAAGAAAAGAAGAAAAATATGGCACTCAAGGCCATATTAATCGATGATGATGATAACGACGAAGAGCTAAACGAGGAACTCAAAAATCTCGATGAAGGCGAAATCGCTTTATTAACAAGGCAACTTCGTCGTGTGCTCCAAAGCAAAGCTCAAAGATATGGAAAAGGCTTCCTCAAATCAAACAATCAACAAAGAGTATTCAACTCTAATGGAAGGCCTAATTACTCTCAAAATTACGCTCCTAACTACAAGAGTAATTTTCCTGCTTCGGGCTACAACAAAGGCAAAGGAATTCAAAATTCAAATTCGAATTCCTACAACAATGCAAACAACAACAACATCAACAACAACAACAACTATACTCCTCCTAAGCCTAAAGAACATGTTCCTGAGGAGACACAAGATGTTTGTTTTGAATGCAAACAACCGGGTCACTACAAAAGGGAATGTCCTAAGATAGCCAAAGGACGTGTTCTCGTAGCAGAAAACGGTTGGGATCTAAGTGAGGATGAAGAAGCCTCCGAAGCAAGCGAAGAAATGGTTAATCTATGCTTAATGGCTTCGGATGATGCATCTACTTCTACAGAAGATTCCACTACGAACCAAGAGGTAAGTGGTCCCTCACGAATATTAGACAATATGCATCTATTTATTGACTCTAGCTTAAATCTGCTTGACATGACTAAAAGTGATTTAATTGATTTGCTAGTTCATATAAATAGTAGATATTGTGATGCTGATCAACGGTTCCTATCAATATGGTCGGAACATGAAAAACTCAAAAGTTCGAGTAAAGATCAACAAAAGGAGTTGACTCGAATAAAGGAATCAATGATCAAAAGTGAGGACGAGATAAATTCCCTCAACGATCAAAATGATCTCCTAAAGCTTGAAAACAACAAGTACAAGGATAACATCACAAATCTCGAAGTAGAGAATGTTTCCTTGTTACTTCAAGCTGAAGAGTTGGAAAATGAGAAGTTACAATTAAATGAAAATAATTGTAAGCTTCACGTTGATGCGTTAAACTTGAAGATTCTAAATGAATCATTGACTCAAGAAAGGTCAACTCTGAGTCATCAAAAGAGCTCTCTTGAAATTGAAAAAGAGATGATCCTAGTCTTAAAAGAAAATGAAAAGTTTCAATTAGAAACACAAAGACTAAAGGATGAGAATATTAAGCTCTTATCTCAAGTTAAGGATCAGGAGATATCCTTAAATCAAAAGATTAATTCTTTGATTAAGGAAAAAGAAAATCTTGAGATAGTGGTTCAAAGATTCACACATGGTAATGAGATACTAAACAAGATGGTATACTCAAAGAACTCCTTTAACCGTGAAGGTTTAGGATATGATATAAACACTCAAAGTAAACGAGTGAAACCATGTGTGGAACCACCTAAAGATGCTCCCACACCACCAACTCTAAAGTGCTCATATTGCAACAAAGTTGGACATTCTGTCTCATTTTGTAAATATAAGAGTGGTGAAATTAAGGGGAAGCATGTATGGATTCCAAAGGAATCAAAATCATACACTCAGGTTGACAAAGCTATACCAAAGAAAAATGGTGCCAATAAAAATCAAAGGCAACCAAGGTTTAGCTATCATCAACAACCAATTGCGTTTCAAAGTAGAAACGAAAGGAAGAATACAAACTCTAGAGGCAATATTCCTAGAAGTCATAATGTGCCTAAACAGAGTTTCTATCATCACCCAACTCCTTATCATAGTTATGATAGAAACTATGTGCATCCTAGAAATGATTTAAGGCAAAATGCTTATTATGCTAGGAATCATGCATCTAGATTATTGTATGTGCCTCAAAGTGATTATCCCATGCCTAAATTTTATTATGCAAACTCTAGAACTGCTTATGTTGGACTAACCCCTGGATCCTCAAGACAAAAGGGTACCAACAAGTTTTATTGATTGTGTTTGTAGGTGTGCCTTGCTGCTAAATCAGACATGTGGTACCTTGATAGTGGTTGTTCGAGGCATATGACTGGAAACAAGTCACTCTTAAACAACATTAAAAAGGTTGATGCTGGAGATGTCACATTTGGAGATAGTAGCAAAGGTCGCATCATTGGAATTGGGGACATTGGAAATGATCGAGTCAAAATATCAAATGTTCAACTAGTCACCGGGCTGAAATACAATCTTCTTTCAATCAGTCAACTTTGTGACAATGAATACAAAGTAATCTTCTATCCTACTCACTGTTCTATTTTGAACAAGGATGGAAAGTTGGTTCTTACGTGCCCTCGCAACAAAAATGTCTATACATGTGACATGGGAAAAATCAAGAATGTGTGCCTAATCACTACAAATGATGATCCATGGCTATGGCATCGGAGATTAGGGCATGCAAACATGAAGCTGATTAAGAATCTTTCCGCAAAAGATCATGTTCGAGGGATACCAAAGCTAAACTATTAAAAAGATCACATCTGTGATGCTTGTGAGATTGGAAAGCAAATTCGGGCGACTCACAAAGCAAAATCTATGATATCTACTTCAAGGCCTCTCGAGCTTCTACACATGGACTTAGTTGGACCCGTTCCGGTTCAAAGTCTCGGAGGGAATTCTTATACGCTGGTGATAGTTGATGATTATTCAAGATATACGTGGACGGAATTTCTCAAAGCTAAAAGTGATGCTTTTGAATCTTTCTCCGCTCTATGCAAAAAGATTCAAAATCAACAAAAGAATACCATTGTCTATATACGGACAGATCATGGTAAGGAATTTGAGAATTCTAGCTTTAAAACTTTCTGTGATGAAAATGGAATCACTCATAATTTTTCGGCTCCCTACACTCCTCAATCAAATGGAGTTGTCGAAAGGAAGAATCGGACGTTGCAAGAAATGGCGAATACGATGCTAAATGAATATCGTCGGCCTAAGTACTTTTGGGCCGAAGTAATGTCAACTGCTTGCCATATTCTAAATCGGGTGTTACTCCGACCAATAAAGCTGCAAACTCCATACGAGCTTTATTTTGGCAAAACTCCGAAGCTGAGCTACTTCAAAGTATTCGGAAGCCCATACTGACAAATTAAAATTGTCTTGTGCAGGAAACAACCAAGAGGATTTAGTTTGTGTGCTCCAAAATTTTATGTGTAAAATATTTTTCTAAAAATCCGTGCATACACGTAGGGGAAGCACACACCTAAAAATTTAAATTTTATGTTTGTTTGGCAAATACCAAAAAGGGGAAGATTGAAAGGACATCTTCGATAAAAAGATTATTTTGATATTTGCATAACTTACATAAAATTTAAATTCACTTAGAATCCTCTCCAATAGGACATCTTTATTTAATTGATTCCGTCAAAAGTCAAATGGTCAAACTAGCTCAAAAAGATTTTCCAAAATTATATTTATATTACATAAATATAAATGACACTCCTTGTTTACAAAAAGATTTTCAATATTTTCCTAAGGAGTATTCAAAGATTTTACACCGCAATTTATCGGACGAGAAATATCGAGTAATGGTATCTTCTTGTTTTACAATTGCAAAAGCAAAAATGCAAAAGAAGCTTGAAGAAGGAATATACATCCATTATATTCTTTAGAACACTCTTTTGACATGTATTTGAAAAGACAAAAATTTATTATGCAAGTCTTTTATTTTAAAGTAATTTATTCCCAATTGTTCAATTTATTATTTTACGGAATAAATTATTTTAAACTCTCAAAATATTTCCTTCAAAAATTCAAAATATTTTATCTTCAAGGAAATATATTTTAAAGTGTTTACTCAAGTCAAAATATTAGCCAAAGTTCTGTTCAAACTCGCAAAAGGCTAATCGTATTTTATTCAAACCCGGAGACTGGTTTTTATCGTTTTAAATCCAAATAAAATACTTCTACTTGCTAGAATGACTTGAAACTTGAGATGGATCATTTAAATAATGTTTTTGGTGCATAGTAAAATTTTCGTAATTTTCTGAGAAGTTTGGTCCGGACGCTATTTTTAGGGGCTGACTGGGATCTTTGACTGAACGTTTGACCAAGTCAACATTGACCAAAATTGACCAAAATTTCCAGATCACCATTTTCCAATATTCTATGATTTATCATATTTTTGGTGTAATTTATTGGAGGTTTCGAAAAATCGTCGCATTTAATAACGATACAAAGTTACGTTATTAATCAAATTCTCGGGAAGCGTGCTTGTCTTTTAGTGACACAACTCAGCTGAGATTTCTCCCATAAAGTTGTTTGTCTTCTTGTGCAAGTGGCCAACAAACACAACAAAACCATAATCCACACCTTTTCAATCTCCACCCTTTATTTTCCTTTCATCTCAACCATTCACTCCACCCACTTCCCTCTATAAATACCCACCTCCCACACACCAAATACTCCTAAGCTAAGAGCCAAGAAAGTGCTGAGATTTTGAGAAGTCATCAAGTTTTTCAAGTTTATACTCTCTCTCTTTAATACTTCTCCACCAAAACCTTCTCTCTCTCAAATATATTTTCATATATACAAGGTTTTGATTCTCAAGCTCTAACCCACCAAGTTAGCTCACCCACAACCACTTCCAAGCCTCCGTAGGGGCTGCCCAAGTTCGTCCAAGTGCCCAAAATCCGGCTGAACCTCCGGCGAATTTTTCCGGCGAACTTTTCCGGTCAACTCCCGTAAGTGGTTTCTTCTTAGCTTCTTATTTGTGTCTTAACCGACCATTTTGTTGCAGGACTTTGTACTTAAACTCTCTTCATCTTACAAGTTCTTCAACAAGGTTCTCTAAAAGAGACCAAAAGATCCGGATTTGTTCAAGATATAAAAGATATATACATCTCTCTCTTTTTAAAGAGAACAAAGAAAGAACATCCGAGGAAGTACTCGATCTCTTCAAAGAGACAAAAGATTTGAACATAGTTTCAAGAGTACTTAATCTCTATAAGAGATTTGTGATAAAAGCATCGTCGTCCTTCCATCTATCACCTTAGTGTTGTGTGGAAGAAAGATTTACGACAAAAGAGCTTTTAATCACTATAGCTTCAAAAGCAAAGTTTAGCAACTTATTGGTTGTTATTATCTTGGCTAAACTTTGAGAAGCTAAAGAAAGCATATTCGATCCCGCACTAACTTAACTTTATTATCTCAGGAAAATATCGAATATTCTGAACTATTGTTCGAGGAAGCTTTCTATATCCTAAACTTCAAAGAGCACAAATCAAAGAGGCTAGCCACCCACATTTTATTTATCTTGGCTTTATCAAGTTGTGCAAGAAGTTAAAGAAAGGATATTTTACAATCTCCGAGATCTCTCATTATATCTCAAAACGGAGTTTTGTAAACCAAGTATTCTTTGATCAACATTTTGAATCAAAAGAAAAGAATACTTGTGTAGCCTTAAGCATATTTTGCTTAAAAGAAAAGGCTTGATTAATTACTCCCAACTTTACTATACTTGGAGTAATTAAACGTATACTTGATCTTATATTATAGATCTAAAGAAAGTATACTATACTTGACTATAATATTTATAACTTGAATATTATTGTCATCTCCGAACTAGTACAGTAACATACTAGTTCAAAACACATCTTTTATAACTTGTTTGTTGTTCGTAGATATTGTGTTCTAACTTTTGCAGTGAGGTGAAGTGAAGTGAGGTGATTCTTGTTCTAAGACCCAAGTCCTAGACGAACTAAAGGGGAGTTAGTCGTCTTCACATCGTGAAGAAAAAAAAAGACCCAAGATCTAAGACCTAAGATCCAAGACCCGCAAAAGCTTAGGAATACAAAGACTACACCAAGGTTCTACACCGACTTTGAAGAAGTAACGGGGAGTTACGTTCTAAGATAAGTCAAGTAGAGTTTTTACATTTATTGTGAGGTTGTAACGGGTAGTTACGAACAAAGATAAATATTTGTAAGTTTAGATTGTAAAGGCTTCTCCGCCGGCTATAAGGAGTACATCTTTTTTATAGTGAAAAATATCGAGTCCGGAGAGGAGCTCGGGGACTGGACTAGGGGTGAGAGATTCTATTAGAGGTTGCTCCATCGCGAACCAGGATAAAATCGACCGTGTGATATTTTCTCTTTACTTCCGCACATATAATTGCTAAACAACACGGTAAAAATATTTAAAACTTGGAAAATATTTTTAAAAGGCAATTATAATTTTTAAATTGGACATTAAGTTATTCAACCCCCCTTCTAGCTTAATTTACGCCTTATTCAGGACCTAACATATAACAACTCAGATGATTAGCAATAAAATTTCCATAAAATAGAATCATTAACATCATAATTAAACTTTGAAGCAGAAGCAGAATGCTATTCAAGAGTATCTCCAAGATATTTTAAAATAGGAATGAGGAATAACTTCACGGGTTGTCAAAGAATCAGATATAGCATGATTGGATTGTAAAGTATATCAAAGGTCATTGTTTATATGAAAATGGGTTCTAGTTTTACAAAATGATTCAAGTATAGCTGGATATCTTCGATATTAAAGAAATTTAGGTTATTGGAAGGAAATAAACAATTGTAAGGTAGATGTCATATCAGGCATCACTGGTTTTGATTAACTAGTTGAAGTATGGAGGGTATGTCATTGAAATGAAATGAGGTTCAAATGGTGTTCATTTAGAAGCTTCAAGAATTGAAGGTTTACAATTGAAATAGGTTTCAAAGCAAGTATTAAAGAATCTGGTCGAAGGCTCAAGAATCAATAGAGTAAAAAAATCCATGCTATAATTCAAGGAATCTGGTTGAAGGTTCAAGAATCAACAGAGTAAACAATCTATTTGATACGAATTTTCAAACATTTTTCGGAATTAAAACGAATAAAAGAATCATTTTATAAATAAATAATCAAGTCCGGACGCTCGAAATCGGGTCCGAAATCATTTGAAATCAATTAATGAGCCTCGAACATATTTTAGAAAAATATTTCAGAGCTCGAAACTATTTTTCGGAATTTAAAATCCATTAAAATAATTAAATCTAATTAATTAATCAATTAAAATCAATTAATAATTAATTAAACAATTAATCAACTAATATTTAAATTAATAGATCAATTATAATAATTAATTACTAATTAAAATTAATTAATAAATTAAATCAGATTTATTTTTTTGAATTAATAAATAATTAAAAACTATTTTTGAAATTAAAATAAATAATTAAAAGAATTTCTGATTTTAATTTAAATAAATAAATCATTTCTAAAACTTTGGAAAAGTCCAGGGTTTTATTTGCAAACTCTGGAAAATAGAGGAGGGACTCAATTGAGAAATTAAAACTTCAGGGATCAAAGGTCACCATCTCAAAAACTTTGGGGGCTAAACTGCATTTTTACGGTCGCCGGCCCCAGACGGCGTCGACTTCGTCGGAGAAGCCGTTACCGGCCTCCTCCAGTCACCATAAGGTGCAGATATGCTCTACCCAGCCCTGCCAATCCACCTTTGCTTCAAGTTCCTCCGAAAACGGCCAGAATCGACTGGAAATTTCTCGAGAAAACTCGCCGCCGACGAGTTGTTCTACAGAGGTCGGCGACGAATTCCAACGTCGTTAATTACTTGTGATTATTTCAAATGCTCTTTCTAATGGTACCAACCCATCATCCCTAGAATTAACAGATAAGAAAGTTCCAAAATTCAATTAAGAACATTCAAACATTCTTATAAACCCTAATTATTCAATTCAATAATTAAACCTAAAATTAACTATGTTATCGACCTCCAAATCATGCATATGACATACGAAAATGATCACAATTCAATTATCTACAACATGGGATCAACAAATCACACAAACAGCTTCAAAATTAAAAAGCCCTAATTTAATATAATTAAATTCGAATTTTAATTCCAAAATCGACTCCTACCTGATGCTTCTGCACTAATTTCGACGATGGATTATGAATCTACACCTCAAGACCTTCTATTCGAGTACTTGAACACCAAAATTCGCGTCCGATAACGCTTCCGAATCTTCGTTTGAATCTCAAGAACACGAGGAACACTCTCTGGATAAACCCGTATTTAATTGATATTGTGATTTCCCGAATGAAATAAAATACGGTTCAGGCATTTATATTTACGAATAATTAATACTCCTCTGGATCATATATGATATGAAAATACGATGTTTAATAGCTTAATACTAATAAAGCGGGTCCTATCGGTACCGGTTTTCGAGATAATTATTAAAACGGGGCTTTTTAAATCAATCATTAGTATACGGGTCCCATTTACACGTATTACGATAAAAGAAATAATATAATAATCAAAATATCTGGCTTTCACGTATATCGAGACAACCAGATAATTATCGGTATTTAAAATGCCCGAAAAGCTCCGCCGGACCGACTCCAGGGAAAACCGTACTCCGGATCGAAAAAGTCAAAACATGAAAAGTGTCCGGAATATTCAAATCAGGCTAAAGGTGAGTTTTGTTGAAATTTTCGGGAAGAAAAATCTCGGTACCGTTACAGGTTGACGGTTTTCGAAAAATTAAAATAATTAATAATTAAATATAATATACGTAATTAAATCCATAAACCAAATATAAAATCATACGACAATACATAAATCAATATGAAAATATCTAAATAAACTATATTTTGTACTGATCATATAAAAATTAATATTCCTTAAATTTGATCGTATACAAGCAGTCATATTAATAGGACAAGGAACAATTAATTCACAAATTCATATAATATTCACGTCATATTCATTAATCATTAAAATAATTACACGGATAATCCCAGATGTTACATCCTTCCCCCCTTAAAAGGATTCTGTCCTCAGAATCGCTTAGGTGAACAAATGAGGGTACTTTTCACGCATATCACTTTCTAATTCCCAGGTTGACTCTTCAACCTTTGGGTTTCTCCACAGTATTCTCACTAAGTTAACTACCTTGTTCCTTAACACCTTCTCTTTTCTATCTAGGATTTCCGCTGGCCTTTCTACATAAGATAAATCTGCCTCGAGTTCTACCGGCTCATATTCAATCACATGCTTCGAATCTGGATTATACTTTTTAAGCATCGATACATGAAAGACGTTATGAATGTGCTCCATTTGTGGGGGTAATGCCAATTTATACGCTACTTTGCCAACACGTCTCAAGATTTCGAATGGCCCGACATATCGGGGACTTAGCTTGCCTTTCTTTCCGAATCTGGATAGCCCTTTCCAGGGTGATACCTTTAGTAGCACTGCTTCTCCGTCTTTAAATTCTATGTCCTTCCGGGATTGATCTGCGTAATTTCATTGACGACTCAGTGCTGCAATTAGTCGCTTCTGAATAATTTCGATGACTTCCTTTGTTTGTTGTACTAATTCTGGTCCAAGTATTTTGCGTTCTACGACTTCATCCCAATATACTGGTGATCGACATTTGCGTCCGTAAAGAGCTTCATAAGGAGGCATTCCAATACTTGCGTGGTAACTGTTATTGTATGCAAATTCCACCAAAGGTAGATGTTCGTCCCAATTGCCTTTGAAATCGATTGCGCAAACACGTAACATATCTTTGATTGTCTAAATAGTTCTTTCACTTTGGTCGTCTGTCTGTGGATGATATGTCGTACTCATATTCAATTTAGTACCTAAGCATTCTTGAAAACTTTTCCAGAATCTCGAATTGAATCGTGGATCTCTATCTGATACAATGGATACGGGGACTCCATGACGAACTACAATCTCTTTCAAGTACATACGGACCAATTTATCCAAAGAAAATCTCTCGTTGATAGGAAGAAAATGAGCTGACTTGGTTAATCTATCTACTATAACCCAAATGGAATCATGGTTTGCTTTTGTCCTTGGCAATCCTACAATAAAATCCATAACAATATGCTCCCATTTCCATTCTGGAATCTCTAAAGGTTGCAATAGTCCACTTGGTCTTTGGTGTTCTACTTTCACTCTTTGACACGTATAACATTTACTTACCCATTCTGAAATCTCTCTTTTCATGTCTGGCCACCAATAGTTTTCTTTTAAATCTCTATACATCTTAGTGCTGCCTGGGTGAATTGAATACTTAGAATTGTGTGCTTCCTGCAAGATGTCATTTTTCAACTCTGTCACGGGTGGAATCCATATCCTAGAAGAGAACCTGAGAATACCTTGATCATCTTTCTGTGTGCATAACTCTTCTCCTACTAGGTTGTTCACAACCTGATTCATTACTTCTTCCTGGAACTTCTTGATCTTTTCTAATAACTCTGGTTGGAAGGTCATAGTGTACATTGCTATCTCCGATGATTTACAAGTTCTTACCTCAATTTCTAACTTCTGAAATTCCTTGCACAACTCCTCAGGCATAGTCAACACATTTAACCTTTCTTTTCTGCTTAAAGCATCCGCGACTACATTGGCTTTTCCTGGATGGTAGTTAATTGTACAATCATAATCCTTAATCAGTTCTAACCATCTTCTTTGTCTCATATTAAGCTCTTTCTGGGTAAAGATATACTTTAAACTTTTATGATCCGTGTAAATCTCACACTTTTCTCTATACAGGTAATGTCTCCATATTTTCAGGGCAAATACAATCGCTGCTAATTCCAAGTCATGAGTGGGGTACTTCTGTTCAAGAGGTTTAAGTTGCCTAGATGCGTACGCGATAACTTTATCATGTTGCATCAATACACATCCTAATCCTTTATAAGAAGCATCACTATAAATCACAAAATTTCCTTGATCATCTGGAAGGGACAATACTGCTGCTGACACTAATATTTTCTTCAATTCCTGAAAACTCTCCTCACACTTCTCATTCCATATGAACTTTTCATTCTTTCTAGTAAGCTTAGTCAATGCGGTGGCAATCCTTGAGAAATCTTGTACAAATCTTCTGTAGTAGCCTGCTAACCCTAAGAAACTCCTGATTTCTGTGGGGGTCTTTGGTCTTTCCCAATTCATTATAGCTTCGACCTTTGCTGGATCTACTTTGATTCCTTCACGACTCACTATGTGTCCTAGAAATTGAACTTCTTGTAACCAAAATTCACATTTAGAAAACTTTGCATACAACTTCTCCTTTATTAGTATCTCAAAGGCCGTTCTTAAGTGTTCGGCATGCTCCTCAGTTGTCTTAGAATATATCAGAATATCATCTATGAAAACAATCACAAACTTGTCCAAATATTTCTTAAAAACTCTATTCATTAAATCCATAAAAGCTGCTGGTGCATTCGTTAGTCCAAAAGCCATCACTAAAAATTCATAATGACCGTATCTTGTTCTGAAAGCTTTCTTAGGTATATCCTTAGATTTGATTTTGAGCTGGTGGTATCCTGACCTAATGTCAATCTTAGAGAAATATCTTGCTCCTTTCAATTGGTCAAACAAGTCGTCAATACAGGGTAAAGGATATTTATTCTTAATAGTAAGCTTCTTAAGCTCTCTATAATCTATGCATAACCTCATACTTCCATCTTTCTTCTTCACAAATAACACTGGTGCTCCCCATGGGGATACACTGAGTCTAATCACTCCCTTTTCCAATAGTTCTTGCAGTTGTTTTGCCAATTCTTTCATCTCTACGGGTGCCATCCTATACGGGGCTTTAGATACCTGCTCTGTTCCAGGTGCTAAATCGATTGCAAATTCTATCTCCCTATCTGGGGGAAGTCCTGGCAATTCGTTGGGAGAAACGTCTGAAAATTCATTTACCACAGGTATATCCTCAAGTTTTATTGGTTCCAGACTTTTATCGATTACATAAGCAATATAGGCATCGCATCCTTGGCGTATCATCTTCTTCGCTTGAATTACAGTTAAAAACTTCTTTTCCTGCTTTTGTCCTCTAAACTGTATTATCTTATTACCCGGTGTTTTTAACATTACCTTCTTATGTCTACAGTCTATCTGAGCATTATGCTTAGACAACCAATCCATTCCTAATATCACATCAAATTCTCCCAATTTGAAAGGTATCAAGTCGGCGTAAAACTTATTTCATAAGATCTCAACCTCACAATCAGGACAAACTCGATCAACAGGAATACGATCCTGATTAGCTAGCTCTACATTCATAACCTCATTCAACAACTCAACCGGACAATTCAACTTATCAACAAAAGCTTGAGAAATAAACGATCTAGTAGCTCCGGAATCAATTAACACCTTAGCATTTAAAGAATTTACGTTAAGCGTACCTATCACCACATCAGCATCTTGGATAGCATCCTTCACTGACAAGTCAAAGACTCTTGACCTAGGAGGCTCATTCACCTCTGGAACAGTTCCCATGATCCTAAGTGCATTGCTAACAGGGGCTGATGTTTTGCAATCCCTAGCCATATGTCCTTGCTTTCCACATTTAAAACATGCATATCCTATAGCTGGAGCTTTACTTGTTGAGCTCTTATTCGCCTAATCTCTTATCGCTGGTTAATTCTGACATTCCCTAGAATAATGTCCTTTCTGGTTGCACTTGAAACACACCGCATTCGGCTTGTTGAACACTCCTCCATGTCTCTTGCCATATATCTGGCATTCTAGTATAGAAGGCCTCTGCTGATTGGCCTGATTTCCCATAATAAAACGACCACCTTGTCCACCACTGACTATATTCTGCTTCTTAAAATTGGGATTCCTTCCTGATTGAAATTTCCCTTTCTTCTGGTTTTGGAACCTCCCTAGATGGGATGGTCCTTCTCTATTTTCGGGCTTTCTTTTCTTATCCTCCTTAGACTTCTGAAACAACTCATTCTCAGTCTCCGCAATCATTGCTTTCTCAACAACTGCCGCATAAGTATCCAATTGAAAAATAGCTAACTTGCTTCTAATCCAGGGTTTCAGACCTTGCTGGAACCTCTTTACTTTCTGCCTATCTGTCTCCACATAAGTTGGCACAAACCTGGCCAATTCCGCAAACTTATTCTCATACTCAACCACAGACATATTTCCTTGTTTTAACCCTAAAAAGTTTAACTCCATTTGGTCCTGACGAAACCTAGGAAAATACTTCTCTAAAAACAATTCCTTAAACCTCTCCCAAGTAATCTCAACTGTACCTTCCATATTCTTCACAGATCCCCACCAATACGTCGCTTCATTCTTTAAGTAATGACTAGCAAACTTTGTTTTCTGTTCCTCACTTGCTGGAACTAACTCAAAACACTTTTCCATTTCTTTTAACCATGCTTGGGCTGCAATAGGATCTGCTGAGCCCTTAAAATCTGGAGGATGAACTGCCTGAAAAGTTTTAAAAGTTACCCTAGGATTCTCTTGATATTGCTGTTGCCGGGTAAGATGAGCAGTTTGTTGAGCCAGAATCTGAATCAGTTGGGCTACAGCAGGATCTACTGTGCCCGGGTTGAAATTCTGGTTATCATCATTATAGTTGGTACTGTTGGTGCCTTCAGGGTTGCTGCTGGCACGAGTATGTCTTTTAGGAGGCATTCTGTAAAAAAGAAACAATTCACTTAGCCGTTTTAAATCGAATTCTCTTTTTATAAAAGGTTTTTAAGAAAACAGAATTATAAATTTTTGAAAACATTTTTGAGATTATTCAACTAAATAAATTGCATGCTTCTTTACAGAATGTAAAACAGGGAAGGGGTGCAATATTATCACAAGAGTTTATGATCGGTACTGTAAGTAAAGTAAAATAAAGCAAGTGCGATAAAGTAAAGGACAAGACTGTAAGCTAAAAGATGCTGATATATATAAGTCAGTGCTGGAGATACAAGCGTCAAGCGCTTCGTCAAAAGTAAAGTACAACAACAGCAACAACAAACCTATCATCTAGTCAGCTCGGCTAGTCTATATATACATGTCAAAATCTGCTGACCTGGTACATGCTACACACTACACACTATGTCATACACACTACACACTACAATACTGATCATCTCCAACATCTGATATACTCCAGACCTATGGGAAGTCTGGGCCTCCGATAACATCCAACTACTCCAAGACCCAACGAGCCCAGTCTATAATATCCCCAGGGGTACCAAACTCCGAGGTGGCTCCATGTAGTCTCGCTGCTGCTATCCTCCTGAAAACAAGGATCTCCCCTCTCAACTGTCGCTCTCCCCTGCTGGGATCTAGAGCCCTCATCGCCTGTGTCATCTCTCTGATCTGGCCCAACAACTCCTCTCTCTCTATCAGGAGTGCCTGATAATAGTGATAGGGTACCGAAAGAGGGGAAAAAGGATAAGAGGGTCCGACACCTGAAGAACCAGAAGAGCCCTCATCTGGTGGAGGTCCACGGATAGGAGGTCGTATCATAGGAGCGGGTGGGGGTATGGCCCTAAGAGGTATAGCCGCAATAGGGGTTTGTCCACTACGAAGGTATCTAGGTGGACGTGAAGGCTGCTATCTAAGGTGATAATATCTTACCCCAAGTAATGGTTGTAAATGTATTATCTTGGTTCTATAGATATCTGTGGCGCCCTCCAAACCCGGGTCAGAAGTTTGGGGTCCACAACATAATATAAACCTGTAATTAACATAATATATGGAATGACCATTAAATATCCACGGATCGCAAAAGGTTAAAGTGTAAAACAAGCCACAACTTAATTTAGTTATTACAAACCCAATTCCCAAAATATAGACTTAAATCTTACAAAGTATCGTTCTTACAAAGCTTACATATCACAAGCTTTCCGTTACTCAAACTAGTTATATATATATATATATATAGCCAAGTGTTGCTGATAGCTCCATCCGTCTCTCAGCCTGGAATCCTGCCCTTACCACTAGTCTGAGGGTCATCTTTACCAATCTTCTCTACCTTCACTGGAAAGAACATAAAGTATCGCAAGAGTGAGCTAACTAGCTCAACAAGTATAACAATAACAATTTTAATATGAATTATAAGCTGATGATAACCAGTGTCAATAGGATCAAACCAAGGTATCAACTTCATTCTAAGATATTAGTTAGAATTGGATATTCAATTTTTTTTTCTAAAAAAACAAAAGGATAGGCTGCTGATCAGTCAGACACTAACCCCGAGCAGGCCCCGCCATGCTCTATCACTGGATCCAAGGCACAAATTGGCCTAATGCGACCACTCATCTGGTCTGACCACTCATTTGGTCCACATTTAGAAAACTATCCAATTCTATAACAAATCAGATGATTAGCAATAAAATTTCCATAAAACAGAATCATTAACATCATAATTAAACTTTGAAGTAGAAGCAGAATGCTATTCAAGAGTATCTCCAAGATATTTCAAAATGGGAATGAGCAATAACTTCACGGGTTGTCAAAGAATCAGATATAGCATGATTGGATTGTAAAGTATATCAAAGGTCATTGTTTATATGAAAAAGGGTTTTAGTTTTACAAAATGATTCAAGTATAACTGGATATCTTCGAGATTAAAGAAATTTAGGTTACTGGAAGGAAATAAACAATTGTAAGGTATATGTCATATCAGGCATCACTGGTTTTGATTAACTAGTTGAGGTATGGAGGGTATGTCATTGAAATGAAATGAGGTTCAAATGGTGTTCATTTAGAAGTTTCAAGAATTGAAGGTTTACAATTGAAATAGCTTTCAAAGCAAGTATCAAAGAATCTGGTCGAAGGCTAAAGAATCAATAGAGTAAAAAAAAATCCATGCTATAATTCAAAGAATCTGGTTAAAGGTTCAAGAATCAACAGAGTAAGCAATCCATGCTATAATTCAATGGGTCACAAGGCTTAATCAGAAATCTCACTAAGTAATCATGACAGATGCAATATATATTTGAAGGAAAGTCTCAGGGAACTTGCCTTATATTGATGATTTCAAGTTTCAACTGCACTTGCTCGATATACTATTCTATTGCCACTTGCTTTCCCTTTCTACTTCTTGCTTCCTCTGCTAATCACAACAACTATCTATCAATATGTGATCTCATACTACTCTCCTCATCACACAATCGAAATGAGCTTCTATCTACCCTTCGTTTCACCCAAATCCGATTTACGGATTGAAAGATACACTAGAAGTAGTCATATAAAGTTCACACAGACATCTAATACATCAATTAGATAGCACATAACACGTTTCATATAGGATATTCAATAAAACTATTTTTCAAAGAAGGTTTGAGGTCAAAAGGATTTTTCTGACATTTAATACGAATTTTTAAACATTTTTCGGAATTAAAACGAATAAAAGAATCATTTTATAAATAAATAATCAAGTCCGAACGCTCGAAATCGGGTCCGAAATCATTTGAAATCAATTAATGAGCCTCGAACATATTTTAGAAAAATATTTCAAAGCTCGAAACTATTTTTCGGAATTTAAAATCCATTAAAATAATTAAATCTAATTAATTAATCAATTAAAATCAATTAATAATTAATTAAAACAATTAATCAACTAATATTTAATTTAATTGATCAATTATAATAATTAATTACTAATTAAAATTAATTAATAAATTAAATCAGATTTATTTGTTTTGAATTAATAAATAATTAAAAACTATTTTTGAAATTAAAATAAATAATTAAAAGAATTTCCGAAATTAATTTAAATAAATAAATCATTTTTAAAACTTTTGAAAAGTCCAGGGTTTGATTTGCAAACTTTGGAAACTAGAGGAAGGACTCAATTGAGAAATAAAAATTCAGGGATCAAAGGTCACCATCTCAAAAACTTTGGGGGCTAAACTGCATTTTTACAGTCGCCGGCCCCCGACGGCGTCGACTTCGTCGGAGAAGCCGTTACCGGCCTCCTCCGGTCACCAGAAGGTGCAGATATGCACTACCCAGCCCTGCCAATCCACTCTTGCTTCAAGTTCCTCCGAAAACGACCGGAATCGGCCGGAAATTTCTCGAGAAAACTCGCCACCGGCGAGTTGTTCATTACTTGTAATTATACTAATAGACCCCTTTTCAAATGTTCTTTCTAATGGTACCAACCAATCATCCCCAGAATTAACAGATAAGAAAGTCCCAAAATTCAATTAAGAACATTCAAGCATTCTTATAAACCCTAATTATTCAATTCGATAATTAAACCTAAAATTAACTATGTTACCGACCTCCAAATCATGCATATGACATACCAAAATGATCACAATTCAATTATCTACAACATGGGATCAACAAATCACACAAACAGCTTCAAAATTAAAAAGCCCTAATTTAATATAATTAAATTCGAATTTTAATTCCAAAACCGGTTCCTACCCGATGCTTCTGCACTAATATCGACGATGGATTATGAATCTACACCTCAAGACCTTCGATTCGAGTACTTGAACACCAAAATCCGCGTCCGATAACGCTTCCAAATCTTCGTTTTCTCAAGAACACGAGGAACACTCTCTGGATGAACCCGTATTTAACTGATATTATGATTTCCCGAATGAAATAAAATACGGTTTAGGCTATTTATATTTACGAATAATTAATACTCCTCTGGATCATATATGATATGAAAATACGATGTTTAATAGCTTAATAGTAATAAAGCGGGTCCAATCGGTACCGGTTTTCGAGATAATTATTAAAACAGGGCTTTTTAAATCAATCATTAGTATGCGGGTCCCATTTACACGTATTACGATAAAAGAAATAATATAATAATCAAAATATTTGGCTTTCACGTATATCGAGACAACCAGATAATTATCGGTAATTAAAATGCCCGAAAAGCACCGCCGGACCGACTCTAGGGAAAACCGTACTCCGGATCGAAAAAGTCAAACCATGAAAAGTGTCCGGAATATTCAAATTAGGCTAAAGGTGAGTTTTGTTGAAATTTTAGGGAAGAAAAATCTCGGTACCGTTACGGGTTGACGGTTTTCCAAAAATTAAAATAATTAATAATTAAATATAATATACGTAATTAAATCTATAAACTAAATATAAAATCATACGACAATACATAAATCAATATGAAAATATCTAAATAAACTATATTTTGTACTAATCATATAAAAATTAATATTCCTCAAATTTGATCGTATACAAGCAGCCATATTAATAGGACAAGGAACAATTAATTCACAAAATTCATATAATATTCACGTAATATTCATTAATCATTAAAATAATGACACGGATAATCCCAGATGTTACTATATTTCTATAGAGATGGTCTTCCAATAGATTAATAAAATCTGAAGTTTATGGACGATGGACTCTGTTTGTGTGATATTTGCCGGATTGAAGGTTTTATAAATCAAGACCTTTTCTTTTCTTTGAGTATTTTGTAGAATGCTGTCAGGCTTGCAAATTTGTAAGCCAAACTGCCAGAGTCCAAGTTCTATACTCTACTGGACCAAGTAGTTTGCATCTGATAATATATGAATTTCCATTTACATGCAAATTCATTTACACTGCACTACACCATATGTGGCCTATTGTAACAGCCAAAAAAGTGTGAATAAAGGCCAGAAAGTGTTGCTGAAAGTGAAAAACAAAAGGCTATGGTAACACTTTTTCATGAAACAGGATCATAACTAAAATCGGTGCTATCATAAGGGTCTAGGGTAACACTTTTTTTATTTTCGGTTACACCTGAAAAAGTGTAACTATATACGTCTATGCCTACCCTTTGTTTTGTTTTGGTAACACTAACAGAGGTGTAACTATGGACCTATGGTAACATTACCGTGGTATTTGTTACATCACCTACGGTGTAACCACAAGGCCTATGGTAACACTTTCATATAAACCTTTTGTACCTTTACCAACAATTTTTAAATCTTTACCAACAGTTTTAAATCTTTACCAACACAGAGATATAAATCATTTACCTCAATAACTACATTTTACAGGACTTTTACCAACATTTTCTTAAAAAAAAGACAATATAACATTTAAAAATAACACTTCCCCATATCAAAATTTATCAAACATTCAACAACAAATACAATCCAAGAACAAAAACAACAGTACCAGCCTATCAACCAAATCAAGATCATGAGTACTAGTGCATGAAATTGGAATTAGTTAGGTACAATATAAAACTCTAATTAAACTTTGAATTTAACTAGGTACAATATAAAACTCTAATTAAACTTTAAATTAAAATTCGGGCTTGTGTCAAGATCTCTTTGGCACATTCTCCCCAATAGCCTGTGAACACTGTATGAAAGGAGACAAGCCGAACCTCTTTGCTTATTGGTGAGCCCATGTCCATCAAAACCTTCAGAATTACATTAAACAGAATATGTTGAGATGCCAAACCATATAACAAGAAAATAACAAAGATAGTCAAGTAGAGCATCAATTGCTTCTAAAGCACCCTACCAGAAGGATATGATGGATACACAACCGAAATGGAATTCGTAATTTATTTTTAATTACTACGACCAACGTGTCAATACTTCTTATTTACAATCAGACAACACAAACATTTCATCTATCCAAATCCATATGATAATGGATATGTTAATCAATCTAGATCAATAAGTAAAACTCTATATGTACTACCTGGTTTGCAACAACCCAATTCACGAAAGGCAAGTGCAGCTCGTGGCAAAGCTAGCTAGAGATACTTTCGAATTTGTCCCCCGTTTCATGGACCTGGTTCCACTACAATAAGTTACATGGTCCATCTTTGTTCAATATATTACATGTTCATATGTTTAATTTAGGTGCACAATAAAACTGATTTATACTTGGTTCTCCACTGTGATTGTTAGTCATCCTTTATTATCGGATATGACCAACTAGTTTCTACTTCGTGTTTCAATAGAAAAGGGTTCTTTCTTTATAAA
Organism: Daucus carota subsp. sativus; assembly: GCF_001625215.2. Taxonomy (NCBI): domain Eukaryota; kingdom Viridiplantae; phylum Streptophyta; class Magnoliopsida; order Apiales; family Apiaceae; genus Daucus; species Daucus carota. The sequence goes on from NC_030386.2 coordinate 13,560,568, forward strand.
TGATACATTCTATCTTTAGCAAAAACATGGTCCAAATTTCTTAAATAATCTTACAAAAAAAGTAAATATAATATTTACATGAAACAAGCAATACCTTCATCAGCCGGTGCATGAAAAAAGATAGGTGAAGAAAAAGCTGAAGGAAGGTCCAGAGTGGCTATGTATGTTCGTTCCATGGGGTACTACATTCCTGCACCAGTATAGTTACCATAAGCGAAACGGCTACTCTGCGTAGGAAAGCTTCCACAAGTACTCTTAACATCTTGCAATAGGCGGGAACCAAATTTATACTGAGCAGTAAACTTCTGATAGACAGTTTGAAGCTGGTGCTGCTCAGCCATTTCTACTGTCAAAAACCCTACATATAGAATTAAAATCTGTTAGAATGTATAATTTTATCTCAGGAATGAGGCACTACATTCTTGCACCAGTATAATTTAAGTATGTGACTAGTTCATTAAATAAAAGCTGATTAATGATTTAACAGATAAAAGGCTACTGGTGAACAATGTTGTGTATACTAGTAAATGCAACATCCATCGAGAAACCATAAGACCAACCATTATTTAGAGAAGTGGCAAATGAAAATGAATCATTGTAAACTCTAGCATTTCATTAATACTAAACCCATTTCATGGAGTTTCAATATTCAAACTCTAGCAGATTCACCCACACAAACATTTGGAAGCATTAAAACAATCACACAAACTCTAGCAGATTTACCCATCAGAAACAAGATAAAGTCAGCAGAGTCTCCTCAGCAAGCAGAATTTTACAGGGCTTCTAAAACAAAATAAGAATTCTCTCTTATTTAAAAATATTATCTTAATTATTGAGATTGCCATCTATACACACTCTTTTCTTATGCGTTGAATTTCTTGCTGTTAATCCAGCCAAATTATCCTTTTGTCATTTTCTGTTATATCTTTGTTTTAGTTCTCATTCTACATCAAGAACACTATGTTACATTGGTTTCAGGTATTAGGTATAACTATGTTGGATACGACATAAGTTGCTAAATCTTGTGTAACAAACAAAACAGATTTCCAGATTCAATAAAAATAGTAGATAAGCGAGAGCACTTGTTAACATACTTCCTCAGTGACTGGTGATGCAATGTGAAAAACATCATCACATCCTTTAACGGCTTCAAACAAACTATTGTAATCAAGCAGGTCTGCTTTGTATGATGTCAATCTCTCCTAATTGGCTTCTTGAAGCTCCCACAGATGATCATTCTTAGGATAATCTAAACACGAATTAACACACCATAACACATTAAAGTAATAGCAAACGAAGAATTCTGAATAAGATAAGTTCGTACCTTGATTTCTAATAGTTCGTACCTGAGGACCATTTCACACTCTTAGATTAAGCCTTTGCTAGCATTACAACAAATTTATGGTACTATAATTAAGCCTTTGCTAACATTACAATAAATTTATAGCCTTACAGTATAGTGTTTAGTTATACATAACAAATAATTTACCTGAAAATTTTCTTTTACTCCTCCGAAGGCACTATACACAAAATCAAAGCAACATTATTGATAATTTATATAATCCACAACAGATAAGGGTGTTGCAAAACTGATTATTAGAAAGGAAAATATATTTACAATATATTAGGTAAAAGAAATAACTTGCTGAGACTCTTCGATTCAAAGCCACTACTCAGCAGAAATCATTACATACTCAAGCAACTGCTCAGTACTCATGTAACAAACATGTCAGTATATTTCAACTCTACTCATAATTGGAGCTAATAATCGAAGAGTAACAGCATATTTGGCTCCATAAGACACTGCCACAATTCACAACCTCCTCAAAATTTCCAATCCCAACTCCCGAGGTTCTCTATTCACAGACACACATGCACAAAAACTCCACGCCTATTTAGAGGCATTTTTTGCCATAATATATGCAAGGAAATAATTCGTTAAATCACTCTACTATCATATCTACAATATTTATAATATTCTACATCTTAAATGTGAAAAACTCCACACCTATTGACTTTTTGAAATTTGTTCTACTATTGAATTTAAATCCTGATTGCTTCACCCATATCCTAAATGACTACGAACCTAAACAACTTAATTAAAATGCCGGGTACTGTAAAATCTTTTTATGGACAAGATATATGTCTGGATAGCTTGGTATGTGAAAATCTGGTATGTTAAAGTCTCTGCTACTCATTTCTAATAGATAATAACAGAATAACACAATATGTAAATAATGGAGATGGTTTTGGTATCTCTCTCTGTCCCCCATTCCTACCTCTCTATCTCTCTCTTCCACTCACTCTCTCTCACACATCTATTCATATGTCTCTCTCTCACACACATCTTTTCAACAAATTTATACCATAGAGACGAGTTTACCTTGATTAAAAGACCCAATTGAAATTCCAGGTGAAACCCCAATTTCAAGCGCAGAGAAAAAGTCCTAAGCCTGTAAAATGAAGATTACAAGTCTTTATTAGTACAAAATCCAAGAAATTGTTGAAATATAGAACCAATTAGAAATATCATAGAACACCCATTAAACCCTTAAAGTCGCTCCTTCGAATTAGCCACAATTAGCGAGAGCAAAATTACACTTTATAGCGGGGGATGGACCTTCAATCAGTGAGAGAAGAGGTGAGAGTCAAAGAGAGAGCAGATGTGTGACTTGAGGAAGAGAAGAGAGGCGAGAGTGGAGAGTGAGAGAGCCCAGATTGTGAGTGTGAAAGTTCCCCAGCGGGGGGGATAATGGGAGTCTGGGAGTAGAGTTTAGGTAGTTGTGTTGATTATTTCCCCCTTCTGTGTTTTATTAATTTGAACCGCCCGCGCATGTTTTCATTTTAGCCGCCCAAACAATTAAGTCATTAGCTACACTTATCTTGAAACCAACGGTAACATCAAATATAATGTTATTATAGATGACTCCTTGTATCATCGGTTACATTAAATTATATCAATGGTTACACTAAAACAATGTGTAGGTAAATTTAGGCTAAAATAATTTTAAGACACTTATGGTAACACTTTATCTTGTAACACTAAAAATATTTGTTACAATAGGCCATATATGGTGTAGTGCTGGCAAGATGAATTTGTAAGCCAGACTGCCAGAGTCCAAGTTCTATACTGTACAGGACCCAATAGTTTGCATATGATAATATATGAAATTCCATTTACATGCAAATTAATTTACACTGGCAACTTAAATCTGTACTATATGAATACCACAAATTTGGCTTGCTAATGATGTGATATGGATTCCTTAAAAATTCTGAAAATGAAATACTTGAAACTGGAATGGTAATAATGCCTATGCGGAAAGTATGTTCCAACAAACTAATTAAAGACTGAGGAAACAGGAGTAAAAAAATATAATAAAAGCAGGCAAGTGGAAGAGATTGCCGTGTGGTGGAAGTTGTAGATTGCTTGCATATTACTACTTGCCCTTTTGCAGGTTCTGCAAAGTCTATGCTATCTGCCAAGACTGTAGTAGAAGCATGGGTTTGAAACCTCCAAGAACAGCCTGTATGTGTCTCCCTGATTTACTTGGACTTATGCATTGTCTTTTAGTTTTCATATAAACTATTGTGTCGAAGAGTTGTGTATTAATTTTTTAACTAAAAGGAATTGCCGACTCCTTAAATAATGTTGTTTTATTGGATCAAATTTCTTTATGGATTAATGTGGATGATAATAATATTCTTGGAGAAGTCAAAAGATTAACTTGCTCTGCATCATTGCAGAGAAATTCCAAAATTGATTGCAAGGCGTATGGCAGATTTGGATGGTGAAGTTAGTTATCACAACTTTTGTTCTCAATCCAATTACTTTCATCCCCTGCATTTCTTTTCTAGCGCTGATCCTAAAATGGTTAAAGCAAACTATATTTGTTCATCATATGGTGTTAATATTATTGCTAGAGCTCCACGCAGTGATGGAAAGGAAGCTATTATCTCGGTAACACTCTACAATTCTACAGATATTAGTTTGGGCGAGACTATGTCACTGGACATTGCATATCATATTTTTTTTGTAAATAAGAAAGAATTACATTATTCTGAAGTGCAGGTAAATGTGTTGTTAGATGTTTGAAAATGTGAGAACCATGCAAGCTCTTACAGGGAAGAAAAGGCAAGAAAATATTATACATCAGTATTGGTCCATCTAGCACAAGAATAAAAGTTGTAAAGGTGTATACTCATATTATTGGAACGTTGCGTTTTGTGTTACTGATGAGAATGGAGGGCCAACCGTCAAATTTTAAATTTAAGATAGAAGTGGTGAAATGTTTTTAATATTCTTGATTTTCGGATTTGATACGTTCATCTTTCAACTTTCATGTAATAATTATATAAATTTTTAACATCAAAGTGAAAGCGAAGAAGTTCGTGATGTGAAAATAATATTAAATAAATCAAATGATAATTATTTTTATAAACAAATCATTCTAAAAAATAGTTATTAAATAAATCAAGTGATAATCTTTTTTTAAAAACAAATCATTCAAAAAAATCATATTAAATAAATCAAGTGATAATCTGTTTTTTTTAAAATCATTCTAAATACGTGCATCGAACTATCATGTGCTTTTTGATAAATTATCATTTTTTTTATTTTTTCTTTTTTTATTTGACAATCTATTAATATATGATATACTATTCCAAAACTACTGAAAAACTAATTACCTACCTTCTGGGTATTTTTTTCATCCTTCATGAAACCCGACCCAAAGTCCTGTGATCTCACCAAAGAATACAAAAAAGTTTTGCTTGCAAGTCCCTGAAAAGTATACAAAAAATATCTTAAAAACCTTTTAAAGTTTCTTCACTAAAGCTAAACTTAACTTCACATTTAACAAACTCGTGTTTCAGTAATGAAGTTATGCCCGAACTACACATGCTAAGATAAAAAATAATGTGAGAAATTATGTTAACTTAAATTAACAAAAAGTAATTAAAATTTTATATTTAATATATATTTAAATTCATGAAATTAAAAAGGCAATAATCGGTACTGTGATTGAATTAAACATATTGTCATGTTTATAAAAATCAACATATTATTGAAATTAAAAAATCTTTACATATATATATATTTATTAAATAATATGCTGACTTGCTGAGGAGTGTACCTGAAAAGAGTTAATGATAGATCTGATGATGAGATTGATGAAATGTATTCTACTGATTCTGTCCCGGACATGTCCACTATTCATGCTACTAAGACAGTGATGACTGATGACTGATATGTTGAGGTATACAGAAACTGAGATAAAGCTTATTGATCTCCGTGGAACCTCAGATAACAAATATAAGAAACATGAAAGGCCGAATGCTCCTACAAAGATGCTTGAAAGACACATCAAAAGATCAGTGTGAGGGTGGCTGCTTGAAAGGTGGAACCTCAGTATCGGCACACCTACATCCACTTGAAAGAATCCATGCCTCAAAAACATTCCATACCAGCAGACCCCTCATTTAACCTTATGGCGATTACTGGTGGTATAATACTATCCCTATTCCTGAGGAAATTTTAACGAAGCTTTAATAAGGAACTAAAGGATTCTCATAATCAGCTTATACACTATTTAACAGACTTAGCCGCTCCATCAATTGCTGCTGGATTTGGTGCTCTATCACCCACTCTAGGTACCATTATCACCGTGATTGGAGAAAGTGGCTTTGCTTATGTTACAACTGCTAGAGGTAGTGTTGCAGGTTCTGTTGCAGTTGCTGATACATGTCTACTGTCAGAATTATAGCTTGTTGATATATTTCACATCTCACTATAAGTACGCACTATCTTCCTTAATAATATGTTCCTTGACTGTTCTACTAATTGCTGAGTTTGGACCATAGTAGGGGAGATTTAAACCTGTAGCCTAATATTGCTGGCATACTTCCTACAGTAGTATGCCAACAATACAATATTTGCTATGTACTGACCCAATATAGAAGAATTTGCAAAAACACGAAAACAAATTTCAAAAGACTAAAGTAATGTCATACCAAAAGAAAATGCCTCAAAGAATTTTAGTCGAAGAAGAGACAATAGACTCATGTGAGTTATCTTCCACTTTCAGGCCTGCAAAGGATCACGCGAGTAAGAAGACTTGATAAAACAGTTGGGCAGACATTATAAAATTAAATGATAATGAAATTTAAGAAATATACAATTGAAAGCCATGGCTGATGTAGAATTTCATTGTGGTAGAGCAACAAATCACCAACTTCTATGATTGTTTCCAAATTAGAACCGATTTAGAATTTATTATTCGTGGACAGAGGAGATATTGGATCAAGTGGGAATCTCCAAATTTTGATAGGAATCCAAATCATAAACCACTGTTGATTCTCCAGCCGCATAGCCTCCGACCTCTCCCGTTAAGAGTTTTTGTAATGACATATTAGCAATAATTCTTTCTCATCCATTATAATTTGCACATGTGTCCACAACCGGCTCCCAAGCTCTCTACATATACGAGCACCAAAATTTTACCAAAATGCATTATAACTGCGTGAAAAACCACCTGTATTTATTCTCTTTTTGCTCGAATATAGCCATGTGCCTTATAATACTGAATTTAACAATGCCTTCTATCCATATAGCAACTCTTTACCCATCATAATTCCAAGCCCAAAGCCTCCAAAGCTAGGATATATACTTGTGTTTCTACAAATTAGGAAGATAGAAGTATATTTAAGGAGTTGGATTAGTTCAGTATTTTAAGAAAAAAGGAGCACGACTATCAGTGTCTTTATCAAATTCTAAATCATAATATTCCTATAATATATGCACTTATATAATTTTCCATGTGGTGGAAATTCATGAGCTATAGATCCTAATGGGCGCTAGAGTATGCAGCTTATTGTTCATATGCTATATGTACAACTTTTTTGTTTGATTTCCTTGGACAGAGCTAAAGTCGCGGTCTTTCCTTTTCCTGTTCATTCTTCTTATCATTGTATCCGTAATGAATTCTCTCAAGAAACATCCGGATAAATCATCTTTTTTCGAAAATTCTTTACTTTACTCGATTCTGCATCAAACAGAGGAGTGAAAAGGTTGGATTCAGGCATGTTTTTAAGTCCCTTTTATTACAAAACAATTACTTTAGGCACCTACTTAATTGTGGTACAATTTATTGCCAAAAATCTGTTCAACATATACACTTTCCGTTGCTTTTCTGCTTTAATTTATATTTCTCACTTCGACTTTTTTAATACACTCTCAATTTTAGAAAAGGAATCCTATTTGACACTGTCACTTTCTTTGGTGATAGTAGTGTAGTACAAAATTATAAAAGCTGATACATAATTACATACTTTAACTTGTTATGACATGAATTTATACTAAAAACTTTATTCTTTACGTGACACTTTAACAAAGTTCACTCCTAGTTGGGCAAATCTGACAATGCCACTTCCTGTTAAAGCAATGAAGTATCTCAATTTCTGCATAATTTCAAACCCTAACTACTTGTTGGCCTACAAATTCAGATAAAGGAAGGTTAGTTCCTTTCATAGAAATCGGTTAGCATATCATAAAAAATATTACAATCGATTAAACCTAAACATGATTAAAAATATAAAAATCAATATCATATAACACAAAATAATACAAACTCTTAAACTCGGACGGGATTAAAGTACCAGAATAAATGACATATAACAGGAAGTCTTACAACAGAGCCATGTAAATTATATTTTAAGCTTATTATCATAGCAGAATCTTTAAATTTTAAATTAGTTAGCCTTTTATATGAGATATATGAATCCTCTCCATCATTTAAAAAGCTAAAAGAATAGTGAAGAACTTGAATAATGTCTTTTCGTGCTCCTGAGTGGAAAAGAATGTGAACTCCAAAGTCGACAAAAATGATTAAATGTTGTACACATCCCGTTTTTGCCAAACCACCTGTAAACATATAAATTGTATTGTTTTTACACAGCTTATTAGAAGATAACCTTATATATAGATGTCAAATGTCATATACTTTCATTTTTATTCAGATTTATATGTCAGCCGATGGCCTCAAAAAATAAAAATATTGAAACCTACCCTAAATCTGTTTATGCATAATCTGTTTAAATGGCATAAACGAACTTTGACTAAAATTAATTGGATTTTTCATAAGTTACATAAGTCATGTAGGACTTATGGTAGCAGCCACGCAAATTGAAAATGACAACATTGTACATAGTTGTTACTTATTAAAGGGAGATTAAAACATATATGGAAAACAATTATGCAAACGTGCACTTCCGTCGGTGGCTAGATAAATAGAAGATTTTATCACGGTAGAATCACACCATAAAAAACAATCTAAATAGAGTCCAACAAAGTATAACTGCTCTGTACCTTTGACAGTAGAATCCAACACACGGTCAAGAGATGTATTCTAATCAACGTTACATAACGGAGAACGTTACATATCTATATAGTCTCAGTAGCCGCAGATGTTGATGAAGCACAACGTCCCGACTTATACATTTTAACTACTTTAATTTTTTTGTCAGAAAACACAACTACATTTTAGGACATGTCTACAGAATATGAACTAATTTTATTGGCAATTTTTTTTACAAATTGTTGAAACCAACAGTTAATTAGGTCACAAACATGGCTTAACATAACACTACATATACCTTTATATACGTTTTAATATAAAGGTGGACAATTAAAATGGAATCCAACGCAGCTTATTTGCTAACTACCTGTGACGGTAGAATCCAACACAAAGCCAGGAACTGGATTCTGATCAACATTGCACAACGGAGAACGTCTGATTGCTGCAACAAAAAGATAAGTGAACATACAAAATTAGCACCACACACGACGCATATCAACTACTGCGACTCGGCGTGGAGTAAGTAAGATCACTTGATCGATTGGTCATGGGGGTAACCAGTGTCGATATATATTATACAGTAACCAGGATGCTCTTACTAAATTATTGCACATAGTCACCTCGCTAGGCGGCGATACATCGATCAACAACACAAACACCAGTAGCAACACAGTGCAGTAACACTCTAAACAGATCAAGTCAATACAATGCTTAAAGCAGCTCCTTTAGTACGTACATTTCAAAAGGTATGCCCTACTTACATTGATTGGACGCATTCTGGTCTGCAGCTGATTGCGGGGTACGACCCGTGACTGAAATGGTAAAATGATGAATGATGGAACGCGTGTAGGTCATTCACGAACATTCAAAAAGTAATCAAAACTTATAGGCAAACCGTTAGAAAAGACCCGCCCAGTACCTTTGCCAATATATTCCGATTCACATGTTACTGCAACCAATGCATACCGACGACCGATGGAGAGGGGAGATAGATTGGTGCCTACATATAAAAAAATTAATCGTTAAAAGAGACAACATATTTGCACCACCAGATACTCTCTAACTCATTATGCACACAACGGCCTTGCTCTAAGGTATGATGAAATGAGCACACAACAGAAAAAGAAATAGAGTGTAACGACAATATAATCAGATCAAAAAATTCCAGAGCCTGCAGCATCAAACTTAATTTGTATATTTGGAAGAAATTCCGACATAAATTGATTGGATTGATTCTGATCAACTGTCAATAGAGGAACACGATTCGTGGCTGCGACAATAAAAAGTGACAGTTGTTGGACACATTGTAATTCATCAACCACAAATAAGCAAGCCTACGTAATGAGAGAGCATCAATACCATTATTTCCTGAGCTGATATTGTCAAAGGATGATGAATTCCCGGTGGTTCCGCATTTCTTAATTTTTTCTATGCATCTCAGCAGATATAAATTTAGAGCATTACCAGACCCTTGCTGACGACTACCTGCAACATCATGCCACCGGTGAATTAGAAACACAAACACATGGTGTTCATACTATAAACAGACATGATTTAAAGTACAGTTCTCATTCGATGAATGCAAGGCTATAGTTACGCTAGTACCAGCAAGTGAACCATCTGTTTGATTTTCTTTATTTCTCTTACGACCTGCACATCAAAGACAATACATGATTCTCACACCCACGGAGAGCAAAGTACAGTCCCGGTAAATACTGTCGGAAGAGCATGCCTTTTCGGTACAAACCTGAGCTTGAACAAATAATCATTGGCTGCTGCGAACGTGAATCCATGGCTAGTGACACTCTTGCCCAAAATCAATCCACCAACCCAAAAAAAGACTCTTCCATAGCAAGCAAAGAGCTTCAGTTTAAATTTTGAATAATAACAAACATAGCCTAATATGTGTTAGTATTGGTGTCCTAGAGACAATACTATTGTGTTCTATCGTAGACATTTATGGATTATGTTATATTGATTATGGAATAAATATTTATTGTGTCTTTATTTACTGCGTAATAAATTGAAAGTATAATAAATGTCCTTGGAATATTATATGTAATTCTATATCTCTAAGTACGTGACTTAGAAATGAGATTATGAGAATAATATCAATATTCCTAAATGTCCCTAGTCGAGTATCATTGTTAAGGGACAATAATGATGCATTAAGACTAGTATGTTTGTTGACTGATGATCACATCTCATTGATCATAGGTATAGTGATGCTAAAGTCAAGAACATAAGTGCATGTATCGACACATGGCACTGGAATGACCCGCCGTGAGATTTTACATGTTAATAAGTGTCATTAGAAATTCTCACTGTGATAATGATGTAATGATCCTCTGACTTGATATCATTATATTTCTATATGAGAATTAATATACTTTGGTTGCACTAAAAGTTACCTTTGACCGGGTGATGATGAAATGTACATTGGGTATATTATGAATCGTATGAGAAATATGAATGATCTAGAAAGGATTTAACCCTCCTATTTTAGGAGTGATATTATTGGCCTCTTGATTGAGTGAGACTATAAAATGCATGGCCGTGCTCAAATATTGATTTGTTTAATAGTCTACTCATTGATCAAGGAAATTCGGATTAGACGATGAAGAGGATGACACAATACATGCCTTGAGTCTGATCTATAATATAAGGTTAAAGGGATTATATTACATTGTACATTATTCACAAAAGGTTTAATTGAATCACCAATTATTATTATTACTTGGGTAGCAATGATGTATTACTAGATGCCGCTCATTGTTTATAATTTTATTATAGGATATTAAAATTATTGCCAACGTAATAATAACCTAAAGGGTCACACACTTTGAACGTTTAAAGGAGTTTTAATTTAAATTCTGAATTTAAATTAAATGATTAAGTTCGAAATAAATTAATTTAATTGAGCCAGTCTTAATTAAGTAATAGAATTTCGAATTTAATATTATAACCAAAATCGGATTAGGTTTGGAGAAGCCCAAATCCGATTAGGGTTTGGCCCATCTATCTCTCTTCCCTATAAATACATAATGATGTATTGTTTTAGGGTTAAGAAACATAAAATTCGTTTTATGATAAAAACCCTAGCAGCTCTACATCAAGAGAGGCTAGAGAGAGAGAGAGAGGCTGCATTCGGCTAGTACCGGCTCCGGTGATCTTTGGCGATCAGACGTTCGTGTGGACTGCTTGGAGACGCGATCCTTAGACGAGGGCTGCGTGGTGATTGCTTGTTCCGGACCTCCGTGTTTCGTTTACGTAAAGCTTCTTAAGGTATTATTTCGTATCTCCATGATCAGCCGGTCTTTATAGATGGATCCTCGGGTTAGGGTTTCGGATTTTTTTTGATTTTACGTCGATTATCCGCTGCGTTTGTTGCCCCGAAACCCAACAGTGGCATCAGAGCTACGTCTATAAAGGGCTGATTTGGTTACGTGTTTACAGTATTCGATGCATGTATGCATGTTTTATGAATCTGCCTTGATATGGTGTTGAGATATGTTGATTATAACATGCTATATTGATCATATATGATTCTGTTATGTCAAATATAGTGATATGATGATAGTCGCATGATTATGATTTGCCATGACTGATTAGTATGCGATTTGTATGTTCTGCATATGATGTGTTGTTTATATAATGATATAAACTGTTCAACAAGATGGTGTATGGACATGATCTGGTCACTGGGGAACGATCAGTATGTATATGATACATGCTTCTGAAACTGCATATGATGCAGTAGTGGCAGAAGGTAACAGATATGATCTGTTGTTCCGAAATTGATGATTTTTGTATAGCACTTGTATGCAGTAGTGGCAGAAGGTAACAGATATGCTTCTGAAACTGCATATGATGCCTGGGGCTGCCGCCCCCGGACCCCGCCCGGTGGCTGCCGCCCCCGGACCCCCGCCCGGTGGCTGCCGCCCCCGGACCCCCGCCCAGGGGCTGCCGCCCCCGGACCCCCGCTTTGTATGGTTATGTGTTCTTATTTGTTTACTTGAGCATGGTGATGGTTATGGCCTTATGGACCCCTAGTTTAATGTTTTTTGGTTTTGGTTGTATAAATACGACTTGCATGTCGTGATATTTATTCTTGTAATTTTAATCTCGAATGTAACTCGAGTTTTCTCATGTAAGTACATTAGAATAGGATGTATTCAATTATTCATTGTAATGTACTTGAAGATTGAAGGATGATCCACAAGGAGGGGCAATCAAGGAGCATGAAGACTTGTAATAGTTATACATCTTCACCATAGATTGACCTAGATTCTTTCATTAGCTTGAAAGAATCATATAGGATAAAGGCCATAACCATGCACGTTTACATACTGCACTTTACATATATGATGCATGAGATGATGATATGTATGCGTAGTTATAGAGATGCATGCTTAATTAGATTAAGATGTATGTATTCGATACGACACCCATGCCATGCTTGTTTAAACAAGATAAAATCTGTAACGACTCAAGATTTTAAAAGGAATACAACGATCATGAGATTCTCGTGTTTATGAAACACGGAATTAATTATGGATTTTCGATATTCAATGAGAGGAAGATTCCGTCGGATTTGGGGTTTTTAAGTATAGCCATTGTGCCAACACCTCAGGTCGGGTTTTCAACCAATCAAAGAGTATTGATTTGAAATATTTAATTCAAGGAAAAATTGAGGATCTCTTTATGACAGGATCATGGTCGTTTTAATAAAATCCCTAATTAAAATATTAAGTTAATCAGATGCCTTCCAATGATTAATACTCGTCAAGATCTAGATTGAAAGAAGTAGGTTTGCCAAAGCAAAGTGCTTTAATCAATCATGGGAAGACGTGATAAGTAAATGTACTTAGTTATTGAATTATTGGGTCTAACTTAACTAAACCATCACAATAGGATTGTGGGTTTAGAGGCATAGAGTTTGGTGAGATTTATTACATAAATATGTGCAAAGGGTTGCTCCACCAAACTATCCAAGAGTTATATTTGATATAATTGACAAATGTTGTCTACCTAAATAGTCATGTTTTGAGGGTATTAGCCCACGCTAACTTAAAACATGGATGAAATATGGATCTTGGCTCACTAGAAAGATTTGCAGAAATGCTTTCCGAATTAATAGTTAGGGCTATTGATTTGAACAAAATAGTGGGAGATATATATTTTGAATATATATTTATAATCACTTGAACATAATTTAATAAACATCTGTAAACTAATTTATCTTATGCATTTGAAATATTGTAGATATCCAATGGCAAATAATTCAAACAACTTCTCTGTACGATCAGTCCTTGAGAAGGACAAGCTGACAGGAACCAACTTCCTTGACTGGCAAAGGAATTTGAGGATTGTCCTCAAACAAGAGCGCAAGCTCTATGTCATAGATATTCCTCGCCCTACACCTCTCGCTGAAGGATCAACCCGTGCTCAGCATACTGCTTATCAGAAGCATATCGATGATGACACGGATGTTCAATGTCTCATGTTAGCGACCATGAGTGCTGAACTTCAGAAACAACATGAGAATATGGATTCTTATGATATGATTGAGCACCTTAAGCGTATGTTTGAGGGACAGGCTCGTCAGGAGAGGTTTGATACTTTCAAATCTTTGAATGCTTGTAAGCAGGGTGAACGTGATCCGGTAGGACCGCATGTTCTGAAGATGATAGGGTATATTGATTATCTTGAAAAATTGGGTGCCCCGATTGGTCCGGAGCACCAAATTGATCTGATCTTGCAATCTCTAAACAATAACTATTCTCAGTTTGTAATGAATTACAATATGAATGAGATAAACAAGAACCCCGCCGAATTGTTGGCAATGTTGAAAACTGCTGAAACCAACATTCAGAAGGTGTCCCCTACTCCCATATTGATGGTGAATAAGGGGAAGGCCAAAGGAAAGGGTAAATGGAAAGGCAAGAAGAAGATGGGATCTAATTCTAATGCCAATCCGAAACCTGGTCCGACTAAGGCCTTGAAACCGAAAGGTGGTGTTCAGAAGGATGGTGATTGTCACTATTGCAAGAAACCAGGTCATTGGAAGAGGAACTGTCATGCTTATTTGGAGGATCTGAAGAAGAAGAAGGCTGCTGCCGCTTCTGATTCAGGTATTTATGTTATAGAAGTCAATTTGTCTACTTCAACATCTTGGGTATTAGATACTGGATGTGGTTCTCACATTTGTATTAATGTGCAGGAACTACAGGGAAGTAGGCCATTGGCAAAGGGAGAAGTCGACCTACGAGTTGGCAATGGAGCAAAAGTTGCTGCTATAGCTGTAGGGACTTATCATTTATCGTTGCCCACTGGGCTTATTTTAGAACTTGAGAATTGTTTTTACGTGCCTGCAATTTGCAGAAACATTATTTCAGTTTCTTGTTTGGACAAGATAGGTTTTGCTTTTTCAATTCAGAACAATAGTTGTTCCTTTTCTTTGAATAATGTTACCTATGGGGTTGCACGTTTATTTAACGGTTTATATGTTCTTGACTTGGATACTCCCATCTATAATGTGAATAATAAACGACTTAAAACTGATGACTCAAATAAAACATACCTCTGGCACTGTCGTTTAGGCCATATAAATGAGAAGCGCATTTCCAAGTTACATAAGGATGGATACTTGGATAAGTTTGATTTTGAATCATACGAAGCATGCGAACCATGTCTCATTGGAAAAATGACTAAAGCACCTTTCACAGGACAAGGTGAGAGGGCCACTGAGAGATTGGAACTAATACATAGTGATGTATGTGGTCCAATGCGAACTATGGCAAGAGGTGGCTTTTACTACTTCATAACATTTACTGATGATTTCAGTAGATATGGATATGTGTATCTTATGAAGAATAAATCCGATTCTTTTGAAAAGTTCAAAGAGTACAAAGCTGAAGTAGAAAAGCAAACTACTAAAAGTATTAAGACTCTACGATCAGATCGTGGAGGTGAATACTTAAGCCAAGAATTTAAGAATTTCTTAAAAGAGTGTGGTATTGTATCACAACTTACTCCTCCTGGAACACCACAATGGAATGGAGTTTCCGAGAGGAGGAATCGTACCTTGTTGGACATGGTGCGATCAATGATGAGTCATGCAGATCTTCCAATTAGTTTTTGGGGCTATGCCCTAGAGACGGCTGCCTATACACTTAACCGAGTTCCTACTAAAACGGTCCAGAACACTCCATATGAGATATGGACTGAGAAACGACATAGCATGTCATTTATGAAAATTTGGGGATGTGAGGCGTTTGTGAAACGTCAAAATTCTGACAAGCTAGGACCTAAGTCTGATAAATGTAATTTTGTGGGATACCCAATTGAAACAAGAGGTTATTCATTCTATAATCCTTCTGAGAACAAAGTGTTTGTTGCTCGAACCGCTGTGTTTCTTGAAAGAGAGATGCTTTCTAAGAAAAACAGTGGGAGGATAATAGATCTCGATGAAGTTCGAGAACCACATGATAACATTGAACCAGAGCAGGAACCTGAGCAGGATGTACATCAAAATACTGAGAGTAATCCTGTTCCGGAAACACAGGTTGTTCGTAGATCTAGTAGGGTTCGCCATGAGCCAGAGAGATATTATGGTTTTCTCTTGACTCAAACTGGTGATGTGATGCTTATGGATAATGATGAGCCTCTAACCTACAAAGATGCTAAGAACACTCCAGATTCCAAGAGATGGCTTGATGCCATGAAATCTGAGATGGATTCCATGTATGAAAACCAAGTATGGACTTTGGTTGATTTACCCGAGGGAGTTAAACCTATCGAGTGTAAATGGGTTTTCAAAAAGAAAACCGACATGGATGGAAATGTTCAGACCTATAAGGCACGACTAGTTGCAAAAGGTTTCAGACAGATTCATGGTATTGACTATGATGAAACCTTCTCACCAGTTGCTATGGTCAAATCCATCAGGATTTTGCTTGCAATAGCTGCTTACTATGACTACGAAATCTGGCAGATGGATGTCAAAACCGCCTTCTTGAATGGAAGCCTAGAAGAGGATGTGTATATGACACAACCTGAAGGTTTTGTCGATCCGAGATTTCCCAAAATGGTTTGTAAGTTGCGACGATCTATATACGGATTGAAGCAAGCCTCAAGGAGATGGAATATTCGTTTTGATGAAACAGTCAAAGAGTTTGGCTTCATTCAAAATGAAGATGAGCCTTGTGTTTACAAGAAAGTGAGTGGGAGCCATGTGGCATTCCTAGTGCTATATGTGGATGACATATTACTAATGGGGAATGACATACCTTCTTTACAGGCTGTTAAGACTTGGTTGAGCAAAAATTTCTCGATGAAAGACTTGGGCGATGCGACCTATATATTAGGGATCAGGATCTATAGAGATAGACCAAGAAGACTAATCGGCCTAAGTCAGAGTACATACATTGATAAGGTATTGCATCGATTTGGGATGCAAGAGGCAAAAAGGGGATATGTCCCAATGTCTCACGGGATATTGATCTCGAAAGAAAACAGTCCGAAATCATTGGATGATAAGGACCGTATGAGCAAAGTTCCATATGCTTCGGCAATTGGTTCCATAATGTATGCAATGATATGTACTCGTCCTGATGTCTCGTATGCCTTGAGCATGACGAGTAGATACCAGTCTAATCCAGGTGAAGGTCACTGGACGGCAGTCAAGAATATTCTTAAGTACCTAAAGAGGACTAAAGATCAATTCTTGGTATATGGAGGAGAAGAGAAACTAGTTGTAAAAGGTTACACAGATGCTAGTTTCCAAACAGACAAAGATGATTCGATCTCTCAGTCTGGCTTTGTATTTTGTCTAAATGGAGGTGCTGTTAGTTGGAAAAGTTCAAAGCAAGAGACGGTTGCCGATTCTACAATGGAGGCTGAGTATATAGCTGCTTGTGAAGCAGCCAAGGAAGCTGTTTGGATCAGAAAATTTCTTACAGGACTTGATGTGGTTCCTTCAGTATCAGATCCGATAGATTTGTACTGTGACAATAATGGAGCCATTTCACAGGCTAAGGAACCCCGATCTCATTCCCGCACTAAGCATATACTCAGACGATACCACCTACTCCGAGAGATTAACACTCGAGGGGATATACATATATGTAAAGTGCATACAGATGATAACATTGCAGATCCACTGACCAAGGCTTTGTCGCAGCAGAAGCACGAGGGTCATACTAGTTCCATGGGTATTAGATACATCAGAGATTGGCTCTAGTACAAGTGGGAGATTGTTAGTATTGGTGTCCTAGAGACAATACTATTGTGTTCTATCGTAGACATTTATGGATTATGTTATATTGATTATGGAATAAATATTTATTGTGTCTTTATTTACTGCGTAATAAATTGAAAGTATAATAAATGTCCTTGGAATATTATATGTAATTCTATATCTCTAAGTACGTGACTTAGAAATGAGATTATGAGAATAATATCAATATTCCTAAATGTCCCTAGTCGAGTATCATTGTTAAGGGACAATAATGATGCATTAAGACTAGTATGTTTGTTGACTGATGATCACATCTCATTGATCATAGGTATAGTGATGCTAAAGTCAAGAACATAAGTGCATGTATCGACACATGGCACTGGAATGACCCGCCGTGAGATTTTACATGTTAATAAGTGTCATTAGAAATTCTCACTGTGATAATGATGTAATGATCCTCTGACTTGATATCATTATATTTCTATATGAGAATTAATATACTTTGGTTGCACTAAAAGTTACCTTTGACCGGGTGATGATGAAATGTACATTGGGTATATTATGAATCGTATGAGAAATATGAATGATCTAGAAAGGATTTAACCCTCCTATTTTAGGAGTGATATTATTGGCCTCTTGATTGAGTGAGACTATAAAATGCATGGCCGTGCTCAAATATTGATTTGTTTAATAGTCTACTCATTGATCAAGGAAATTCGGATTAGACGATGAAGAGGATGACACAATACATGCCTTGAGTCTGATCTATAATATAAGGTTAAAGGGATTATATTACATTGTACATTATTCACAAAAGGTTTAATTGAATCACCAATTATTATTATTACTTGGGTAGCAATGATGTATTACTAGATGCCGCTCATTGTTTATAATTTTATTATAGGATATTAAAATTATTGCCAACGTAATAATAACCTAAAGGGTCACACACTTTGAACGTTTAAAGGAGTTTTAATTTAAATTCTGAATTTAAATTAAATGATTAAGTTCGAAATAAATTAATTTAATTGAGCCAGTCTTAATTAAGTAATAGAATTTCGAATTTAATATTATAACCAAAATCGGATTAGGTTTGGAGAAGCCCAAATCCGATTAGGGTTTGGCCCATCTATCTCTCTTCCCTATAAATACATAATGATGTATTGTTTTAGGGTTAAGAAACATAAAATTCGTTTTATGATAAAAACCCTAGCAGCTCTACATCAAGAGAGGCTAGAGAGAGAGAGAGAGGCTGCATTCGGCTAGTACCGGCTCCGGTGATCTTTGGCGATCAGACGTTCGTGTGGACTGCTTGGAGACGCGATCCTTAGACGAGGGCTGCGTGGTGATTGCTTGTTCCGGACCTCCGTGTTTCGTTTACGTAAAGCTTCTTAAGGTATTATTTCGTATCTCCATGATCAGCCGGTCTTTATAGATGGATCCTCGGGTTAGGGTTTCGGATTTTTTTTGATTTTACGTCGATTATCCGCTGCGTTTGTTGCCCCGAAACCCAACAATATGCATCCTTGATTACACGCACTTTCCGGGCTCAAACGAGTCAAGAATGAAACTACAAGTTCATTCTAATTTTAAACAACCGAAAATGAAGCTACAAGTTGTTTTCAACTTCAAACGAGTCTGGAATGAAGCTACAAGTTGCTTCCAACTTCAATCTAGCCACTAATGAAGCAACCATTTGTTTACATGCTTAAACGAGTCAAGAATGAAACTACAAGTTGATTCTAATTTTAAACAACCGAAAATGAAGCTACAAGTTGTTTTCAACTTCAAACGAGTCTGGAATGAAGCTACAAGTTGTTTCCAACTTCAATCTAGCCAATAATGAAGCAACAAGTTGTTTCTGGGCTCAAACGAGTCAACAAATGGAGTTGATTCTAATTTTAAACAACCGAAAATGAAGCTACAAGTTGTTTTCAACTTCAAACGAGTCTGGAATGAATCTACATGTTGTTTCCGACATCAATCTAGCCAATACTGAAGCAACAAGTTGTTTCCGGGCTCAACCGAGTTAAGAATGAAACTACAAGTTGATTCTAATTTTAAACGACCGAAAATGAAGCTACAAGTTGTTTTCAACTTCAAACGAGTCTGGAATGAAGCTACAAGTTGTTTCCAACTTCAAACTAGCCAATAATGAAGCAGCAAGTTGTTTCCGGGCTCAAACGAGTCAAGAATGAAACTACAAGTTCATTCTAATTTTAAACAACCGAAAACAAAGCTACAAGTTGTTTTCAACTTCAAACGAGTCTAGAATGAAGCTACAAGTTGTTTCCAACTTCAATCTAGCCAATAATGAAGCAACAAGTTGTTTCCGGGCTCAAACGAGTCGAGAATGAAACTACAAGTTGATTCTAATTTTAAACAACCGAAAATGAAGCTACAAGTTGTTTTCAACTTCAAACGAGTCTGGAATGAAGCTACAAGTTGTTTCCAGCTTCAAACTAGCCAATAATGAAGCAGCAAGTTGTTTCCGGGCTCAAACGAGTCAAGAATGAAACTACAAGTTGATTCTAATTTTAAACAACCGAAAATGAAGCTACAAGTTGTTTTCAACTTCAAACGAGTTTGGAATGAAGGTACAAGTTGTTTCCAACTTCAATCTAGCCAATAATGAAGCAACAAGTTGTTTACATGCTGAAACGAGTCAAGAATGAAACTACAAGTTGATTCTAATTTTAAACAACCGAAAATGAAGCTACAAGTTGCTTTCAACTTCAAACGAGTCTGGAATGAAGCTACAAGTTGTTTCCAACTTCAAACTAGCCAATAATGAAGCAACAAGTTGTTTCGAGGCTCAAACGAGTCAAGAATGAAACTACAACTTCATTCTAATTTTAAACAACCGAAAACAAAGCTACAAGTTGTTTTCAACTTCAAACGAGTCTAGAATGAAGCTACAAGTTGTTTCCAACTTTAATCTAGCCAATAATGAAGCAGCAAGTTGTTTCCAGGCTCAAACGAGTCAAGAATGAAACTAAAAGTTGATTCTAATTTTAAACAACCGAAAATGACGCTACAAGTTGTTTTCAACTTCAAACGAGTCTAGAATGAAGCTACAAGTTGTTTCCAACTTCAAACTAGACAATAATGAAGCAACAAGTCATTTTCGGGCTCAAACGAGTCAAGAATGAAACTACAAGTTCATTCTAATTTTAAACAACCGAAAATGAAGCTACAAGTTCTTTTCAACTTCAAACGAGTCTGAAATGAAGCTACAAGTTTCTTCCAACTTCAGTCTAGCCAATAATGAATCAACAAGTTGTTTACATGCTTAAACGAGTCAAGAATGAAACTACAAGTTGATTCTAATTTTAAACAACCGAAAATGAAGCTGAAAGTTGTTTTCAACTTCAAACGATCAGGAATGAAGCTACAAGTTGTTTCCAACTTCAATCTAGCCTATAATGAAGCAACAAGTTGTTTTCGGGCTCAAACGAGTCAAGAATGAAACAACAAGTTGATTCTAATTTTAAACAACCGAAAACGAAGCTACAAGTTATTTTCAACTTCAAACAAGGCTGGAATGAAGCTACAAGTTGTTTCCAACTTCAATCTAGACAATAATGAAGCAACAAGTTTTTTCCGGGCTCAAACGAGTCTAGAATGAAGCTACAAGTTGTTTCTAATATTTAACAATCAAAACAAAGCTACAAGTTGTTTTCAACTTCAAACGAGTTTAGAATGAAGCTACAAGTTGTTTCCAACTTCAATCTAGCCAATAATGAAGCAACAAGTTGTTTCCCGGCTCAAACGAGTCAAGAATGAAACTACAAGTTCAGTCTAATTTTAAACAACCGAAAACGAAGATAAAAGTTGTTTTCAACTTCAAACGAGTCTGGAATGAAGCTACAAGTTGTTTCCAACTTCAATCTAGCCAATAATGAAGCAGCAAGTTGGTTCCGGGCTCAAACGAGTCAAGAATGAAACTACAAGTTCATTCTAATTTTAAACAACCGAAAACAAAGCTACAAGTTGTTTTCAACTTCAAACGAGTCTAGAATGAAGCTACAAGTTGTTTCCAACTTCAATCTAGCCAATAATGAAGCACCAAGTTGTTTCCGAGCTCAAACGAGTCATGAATGAAACTACAAGTTTATTCTAATTTTAAACAACCGAAAATGAAGCTACAAGTTGTTTTCAACTTCAAACGAGTCTGGAATGAAGCTACAGGTTGTTTCCAGCTTCAAACTAGCCAATAATGAAGCAGCAAGCTGTTTCCGGGCTCAAACGAGTCAAGAATGAAACTACAACTTCATTCTAATTTTAAACAACCGAAAATGAAGCTAAAAGTTGTTTTCAACGTCAAACGAGTCTGGAATGAAGGTACAAGTTGTTTCCAACTTCAATCTAGCCAATAATGAAGCAACAAGTTGTTTACATGCTGAAGCGAGTCAACAATGAAACTAGAAGTTGATTCTAATTTTAAACAACCGAAAATGAAGCTAAAAGTTGTTTTCAACTTCAAACGAGTCTCGAATGAAGGTACAAGTTGTTTCCAACTTCAATCTAGCCAATAATGAAGCAACAAGTTGTTTACATGCTGAAACGAGTCAACAATGAAACTACAAGTTGATTCTAATTTTTAACAATCAAAACAAAGCTACAAGTTATTTTCAACTTCAAACGAGTTTAGAATAAAGCTACAAGTTGTTTCCAACTGCAATCAGGCCAATAATGAAGCAACAAGTTGTTTCCCGGCTCAAACGAGTCAAGAATGAAACTACAAGTTGATTCTAATTTTAACCAACCGAAAACGAAGCTACAAGTTGTTTTCAACTTCAAACGAGTCTGGAATAAAGCTACAAGTTGTTTCCAACTTCAATCTAGCCAATAATGAAGCAACAAGTTGTTTCCGGTCTCAAACGAGTCTAGAATGAAGCTACAAGTTGATTCTAATTTTTAACAACTGAAAACAAAGCTACAAGTTGTTTTCAACTTCCAACCAGTCTAAAAGGAAGCTACAAGTTGTTTCCAACTTCAATCTAGCCAATAATGAAGCAACAAGTTGTTTCCGGGCTCAAACGAGCCAAGAATGAAACTACAAGTTGATTCTAATTTTAAACGATCGAAAATAAAGCTACAAGTTGTTTTCAACTTCAAACGAGTCTGGAATGAAGCTACAAGTTGTTTTCAACTTCAAACTAGCCAATAATGAAGCAGCAAGTTGTTTCTAGGCTCAAACGAGTCAAGAATGAAACTACAAGTTCATTCTAATTTTAACCAACCGAAAACAAAGCTACAAGTTGTTTTCAACTTCAAACGAGTCTAGAATGAAGCTACAAGTTGTTTCCAACTTTAATCTAGCCAATAATGAAGCAACAAGTTGTTTCCAGGCTCAAACGAGTCAAGAATGAAACTAAAAGTTGATTCTAATTTTAAACAACCGAAAATGACGCTACAAGTTGTTTTCAACTTCAAACGAGTCTAGAATGAAGCTACAAGTTGTTTCCAACTTCAAATTAGCCAATAATGAAGCAGCAAGACATTTTCGGGCTCGAACGAGTCAAGAATGAAACTACAAGTTCATTCTAATTTTAAACAACCGAAAATGAAGCTACAAGTTGTTTTCAACTTCAAACGAGTCTGGAATGAAGCTACAAGTTGCTTCCAACGTCAACCTAGCCAATAATGAAGCAACAAGTTGTTTACATGCTTAAACGAGTCAAGAATGAAACTACAAGTTGATTCTAATTTTAAACAATCGAAAATGAAGCTGAAAGTTGTTTTCAACTTCAAACGATCTGGAATGAAGCTACAAGTTGTTTCCAACTTCAATCTAGCCAATAATGAAGCAACAAGTTGTTTTCGGGCTCAAACGAGTCAAGAATGAAATTACAAGTTGATTCTAATTTTAAACAACCGAAAACGAAGCTACAAGTTAATCTCAACTTCAAACGAGTCTGGAATGAAGTTACAAGTTGTTTCCAACTTCAAACTAGCCAATAATGAAGCAACAAGTTGTTTCCCGGCTCAAACGAGTCAAGAATGAGACTACAAGTTCATTCTAATTTTAAACAACCGAAAATGAAGCTACAAGTTGTTTTCAACTTCAAACGAGTCTGGAATGAAGCTAAAAGTTGCTTCCAACTTCAATCTATCCAATAATGAAGCAACAAGTTGTTTACATGCTTAAACGAGTCAATAATGAAACTACAAGTTGTTTCTAATTTTAATCAACCGAAAATGAAGCTACAAGTTGTTTTCAACTTCAAACGAGTCTGAAATGAAGCTACAAATTATTTCCAACTTCAATCTAGCCAATAATACAGCAACAAGTTGGTTCCGAGCTCAAACGAGTCAAGAATGAATCTACAAGTTGATTCTAATTTTAAACGACCGAAAATGAAGCTACAAGTTGTTTTCAACTTCAAACGAGTCTAGAATGAAGCTACAAGTTGTTTCCAACTTCAATCTAGCCAATAATGAAGCAACAAGTTGTTTCCCGGCTCAAACGAGTCAAGACTAAAACAACAAGTTGATTGTAATTTTAAACAACCGAAAATGAAGCTACAAGTTGTTTTCAACTTTAAACGAGTCTGGAATGAAGCTACAAGTTGTTTCAGCTTCAAACTAGCCAATAAAGAAGCAGCAAGTTGTTTCCGAGCTCAAACGAGTCAAGAATGAAACTACAAGTTGATTCTAATTTTAAACAACTGAAAATGAAGCTACAAGTTGTTTTCAACTTCAAACGAGTCTGGAATGAAGCTACAAGTTGTTTCCAACTTCAAACTAGCCAATAATGAAGCAACAAGTTGTTTCCGGGCTCAAACGAGTCAAGAATGAAACTACAAGTTGATTCTAATTTTAACCAACCGAAAACAAAGCTACAAGTTGTTTTCAACTTCAAACGAGTCTAGAATGAAGCTACAAGTTGTTTCCAACTTTAATCTAGCCAATAATGAAGCAACAAGTTGTTTCCAGGCTCAAACGAGTCAAGAATGAAACTAAAAGTTGGTTCTAATTTTAAACAACCGAAAATGACGCTACAAGTTGTTTTCAACTTCAAACGAGTCTAGAATGAAGCTACAAGTTGTTTCCAACTTCAAATTAGCCAATAATGAAGCAGCAAGACATTTTCGGGCTCGAACGAGTCAAGAATGAAACTACAAGTTCATTCTAATTTTAAACAACCGAAAATGAAGCTACAAGTTGTTTTCAACTTCAAACGAGTCTGGAATGAAGCTACAAGTTGCTTCCAACGTCAACCTAGCCAATAATGAAGCAACAAGTTGTTTACATGCTTAAAGGAGTCAAGAATGAAACTACAAGTTGATTCTAATTTTAAACAACCGAAAATGAAGCTGAAAGTTGTTTTCAACTTCAAACGATCTGGAATGAAGCTACAAGTTGTTTCCAACTTCAATCTAGCCAATAATGAAGCAACAAGTTGTTTTCGGGCTCAAACGAGTCAAGAATGAAATTACAAGTTGATTCTAATTTTAAACAACCGAAAACGAAGCTACAAGTTAATCTCAACTTCAAACGAGTCTGGAATGAAGTTACAAGTTGTTTCCAACTTCAAACTAGCCAATAATGAAGCAACAAGTTGTTTCCCGGCTCAAACGAGTCAAGAATGAGACTACAAGTTCATTCTAATTTTAAACAACCGAAAATGAAGCTACAAGTTGTTTTCAACTTCAAACGAGTCTGGAATGAAGCTAAAAGTTGCTTCCAACTTCAATCTATCCAATAATGAAGCAACAAGTTGTTTACATGCTTAAACGAGTCAATAATGAAACTACAAGTTGTTTCTAATTTTAATCAACCGAAAATGAAGCTACAAGTTGTTTTCAACTTCAAACGAGTCTGAAATGAAGCTACAAATTATTTCCAACTTCAATCTAGCCAATAATAAAGCAACAAGTTGGTTCCGAGCTCAAACGAGTCAAGAATGAATCTACAAGTTGATTCTAATTTTAAACGACCGAAAATGAAGCTACAAGTTGTTTTCAACTTCAAACGAGTCTAGAATGAAGCTACAAGTTGTTTCCAACTTCAATCTAGCCAATAATGAAGCAACAAGTTGTTTCCGGCTCAAACGAGTCAAGAATGAAACTAACAAGTTGATCTAATTTTAGACAACCGAAAATGAAGCTACAAGTTGTTTTCAACTTCAAACGAGTCTGAATGAAGCTACAAGTTGTTTCCAACTTCAAACTAGCCAATAAGAAAGCAGCAAGTTGTTTCCGGGCTCAAACGAGTCAAGAATGAAACTACAAGTTGATTCTAATTTTAAACAACCGAAAATGAAGCTACAAGTTGTTTTCAACTTCAAACGAGTCTGGAATGAAGCTACAAGTTGTTTCCAACTTCAATCTAGCCAATAATGAAGCAACAAGTTGTTTCCGGGCTCAAACGAGTCAAGAATGAAACTACAAGTTGATTCGAAATTTTTAACAACCAAAAATGAAGCTACAAGTTGTTTTCAACTTCAAACGAGTCTGGAATGAAGCTACAAGTTGTTTCCAACTTCAATCTAGCCAATAATGAAAGCAACAAGTTGTTTCCGAGCTCAAACGAGTCAAGAATGAAACTACAAGTTGATTCTAATTTTAAACAACCGAAAATGAAGCTACAAGTTGTTTTCAACTTCAAACGAGTCTAGGAATGAAGCTACAAGTTGTTTCCAACTTCAATCTAGCCAATAATGAAGCAACAAGTTGTTTCCGGGCTCAAACGAGTCAAGAATGAACATACAAGTTGATTCTAATTTTAACAACCGAAATGAAGCTACAAGTTGTTTTCAACTTCAAACGAGTCTGGAATGAAGCTACAAGTTGTTTCCAACTTCAATCTAGCCAATAATAAAGCAACAAGTTGTTTACATGCTCAAACGAGTCAAGAATGAAACTACAAGTTGATTCTAATTTTAAACAACCGAAAATGAAGCTACAAGTTGTTTTCAACTTCAAACGAGTCTGGAATGAAGCTACAAGTTGTTTCCAACTTCAATCTAGCCAATAATGAAGCAACAAGTTGTTTCCGAGCTCAAACGAGTCAAGAATGAAACTACAAGTTGATTCTAATTTAAACAACCGAAAATGAAGCTACAAGTTGTTTTCAACTTCAAACGAGTCTAGAATGAAGCTACAAGTTGTTTCCAACTTCAATCTAGCCAATAATGAAGCAACAAGTTGTTTCCAGGCTCAAACGAGTCAAGAATGAAACTACAAGTTGATTCTAATTTTAAACAACAGAAATGAAGCTACAAGTTGTTTTCAACATCAAACGAGTCTGGAATGAAGCTACAAGTTGTTTCCAACTTCAAACTAGCCAATAATGAAGCAACAAGTTGTTTCCGGGCTCAACGAGTCAAGAATGAAACTACAAGTTAATTCTAATTTTAAACAACCGAAAATGAAGCTACAAGTTGTTTTCAACTTCAAACGAGTCTGGAATGAAGCTACAAGTTGTTTCCAACTTCAATCTAGCCAATAATGAAAGCAACAAGTTGTTTCCGGCTCAAACGAGTCAAGAATGAAACTACAAGTTGATTCTAATTTTAAACAACCGAAAATGAAGCTACAAGTTGTTTTCAACTTCAAACGAGTCTGGAATGAAGCTACAAGTTGTTTCCAACTTCAATCTAGCCAATAATGAAGCAACAAGTTGTTTACCGGCTCAAACGAGTCAAGAATGAAACTACAAGTTGATTCTAATTTTAAACAACCGAAAATGAAGCTACAAGTTGTTTTCAACTTCAAACGAGTCTGGAATGAAGCTACAAGTTGTTTCCAACTTCAATCTAGCCAATAATGAAGCAACAAGTTGTTTTCGAGCTCAACGAGTCAAGAATGAAACTACAAGTTGATTCTAATTTTAAACAACCGAAAATGAAGCTACAAGTTGTTTTCAACTTCAAACGAGTCTGGAATGAAGCTACAAGTTGTTTCCAACTTCAATCTAGCCAATAATGAAGCAACAAGTTGTTTCCGAGCTCAAACGAGTCAAGAATGAAACTACAAGTTGATTCTAATTTTAAACAACCGAAAATGAAGCTACAAGTTGTTTTCAACTTCAAACGAGTCTAGGAATGAAGCTACAAGTGTTTCCAACTTCAATCTAGCCAATAATGAAGCAACAAGTTGTTTACAGGCTCTAACGAGTCAAGAATGAAACTACAAGTTGATTCTAATTTTAAACAACCGAAAATGAAGCTACAAGTTGTTTTCAACTTCAAACGAGTCTGAAATGAAGCTACAAGTTGTTCCAACTTCAATCTAGCCAATAATAAAGCAACAAGTTGTTTCCGAGCTCAAACGAGTCAAGAATGAAACTACAAGTTATTCTAATTTTAAACAACCGAAATGAAGCTACAAGTTGTTTCAACTTCAAACGAGTCTAGGAATGAAGCTACAAGTTGTTTCCAACTCAATCTAGCCAATAATGAAGCAACAAGTTTTTTCCGGGCTCAAACGAGTCAAGAATGAAACACAAGTTGATTCTAATTTTAAACAACCGAAAATGAAGCTACAAGTTGTTTTCAACTTCAAACGAGTCTGGAATGAAGCTACAAGTTGTTTCCAACTTCAATCTAGCCAATAATGAAGCAACAAGTTGTTTCCGGGCTCAAACGAGTCAAGAATGAAACTACAAGTTGATTCTAATTTTAAACAACCGAAAATGAAGCTACAAGTTGTTTTCAACTTCAAACGAGTCTGGAATGAAGCTACAAGTTGTTTCCAACTTCAATCTAGCCAATAATGAAGCAACAAGTTGTTTCCGGCTCAAACGAGTCAAGAATGAAACTACAAGTTGATTCTAATTTTAAACAACCGAAAATGAAGCTACAAGTTGTTTTCAACTTCAAACGAGTCTGGAATGAAGCTACAAGTTGTTTCCAACTTCAATCTAGCCAATAATGAAGCAACAAGTTGTTTCCGGGCTCAAACGAGTCAAGAATGAAACTACAAGTTGATTCTAATTTTAAACAACCGAAAATGAAGCTACAAGTTGTTTTCAACTTCAAACGAGTCTGGAATGAAGCTACAAGTTGTTTCCAACTTCAATCTAGCCAATAATGAAGCAACAAGTTGTTTCCGGGCTCAAACGAGTCAAGAATGAAACTACAAGTTGATTCTAATTTAAACAACCGAAAATGAAGCTACAAGTTGTTTTCAACTTCAAACGAGTCTAGAATGAAGCTACAAGTTGTTTCCAACTTCAATCTAGCCAATAATAAAGCAACAAGTTGTTTCCGAGCTCAAACGAGTCAAGAATGAAACTACAAGTTGATTCTAATTTTAAACAACCGAAAATGAAGCTACAAGTTGTTTTCAACTTCAAACGAGTCTAGAATGAAGCTACAAGTTGTTTCCAACTTCAATCTAGCCAATAATGAAGCAACAAGTTGTTTCCGGGCTCAAACGAGTCAAGAATGAAACAACAAGTTGATTCTAATTTTAAACAACATAAATGAAGCTACAAGTTGTTTTCAACATCAAACGAGTCTGGAATGAAGCTACAAGTTGTTTCCAACTTCAAACTAGCCAATAATGAAGCAGCAAGTTGTTTCCGGGCTTAAACGAGTCAAGAATGAAACTACAAGTTGATTCTAATTTTAAACAACCGAAAATGAAGCTACAAGTTGTTTTCAACTTCAAACGAGTCTGGAATGAAGCTACAAGTTGTTTCCAACATTCAATCTAGCCAATAATAAAGCAACAAGTTGTTTCCGAGCTCAAACGAGTCAAGAATGAAACTACAAGTTGATTCTAATTTTAAACAACCGAAAATGAAGCTACAAGTTGTTTTCAACTTCAAACGAGTCTGGAATGAAGCTACAAGTTGTTTCCAACTTCAATCTAGCCAATAATGAAGCAACAAGTTTTTTTCGGGCTCAAACGAGTCAAGAATGAAACTACAAGTTGATTCTAATTTTAAACAACCGAAAATGAAGCTACAAGTTGTTTTCAACTTCAAACGAGTCTGGAATGAAGCTACAAGTTGTTTCCAACTTCAATCTAGCCAATAATAAGCAACAAGGTTGTTTCGGGACTCAACGAGTCAGAATGAAACTAACAAGTTGAGTCTAATTTTTACACCAGAAATGAAGCTACAGTTGTTTTCACTTCAAACGGTCTAGAATGAAGCTACAAGTTTGTTCCAACTTAGAATCTAGCCAATAATGAAGGGCAACAGTTTTTCCGGGCTCAACGAGTCAAGAATAGAACAACAAGTTGATTCTAATTTTAACACATAAATGAGCTACAGTTGTTTTTCACATCAACGAGTCTGGAATGAGCGAAAGAGTGTTTTCCACTTCAACTAGCCAATAATGAGCACAGTTGGATTTCCGGGCTCAAACTAGTCAAGAATGAAACTACAAGTTCAAGTCTAATTTTAAACAACCGAAAATGAAGCTACAAGTTGTTTTTCATTCAAACGAGTCTGGAATGAAGCTACAAGTTGTTCCAACAAATCTAGCCAATATGAAAGCAACAAGTTGTTTCGAGCTCAACGAGTCAAGAATGAAACTACAAGTTGATTCTAATTTTAAGCAACCTGAAAATGAAGCTACAAGTTGTTTTCAACTTCAAACGAGTCTAGAATGAAGCTACAAGTTGTTTCCAACTTCAATCTAGCCAATAATGAAGCAACAAGTGTTTCCGGGCTCAAACGAGTCAAGAATGAAACAAAAAGTTGATTCTAATTTTAAACAACATAAATGATGCTACAAGTTGTTTTCAACATAAAACGAGTCTGGAATGAAGCTACAAGTTGTTTCCAACTTCAAACTAGCCAATAATGAAGCAGCAAGTTGTTTCCGGGCTCAAACGAGTCAAGAATGAAACTACAAGTTCATTCTAATTTTAAACAACCGAAAATGAAGCTACAAGTTGTTTTCAACTTCAAACGAGGTCTGGAATGAAGCTACAATTTGTTTCCAACATAATCTAGCCAATAATAAAGCAACAAGTGTTTCCGAGCTCAAACGAGTCAAGAATGAAACTACAAGTTGATTCTAATTTAAACAACCGAAAATGAAGCTACAAGTTGTTTTCAACTTCAAACGAGTCTGGAATGAAGCTACAAGTTGTTTCCAACTTCAATCTAGCCAATAATGAAGCAACAAGTTTTTTTCGGGCTCAAACGAGTCAAGAATGAAACTACAAGTTGATTCTAATTTTTAAACAACCGAAAAATGAAGCTACAAGTGTTTTCAACTTCAACGAGTCTGAAATAAAGCTACAAGTTGTTTCCAACTTCAATCTAGCCAATAATAAAGCAACAAGTTGTTTCCGAGCTCAAACGAGTCAAGAATGAAACTACAAGTTGATTCTAATTTTAAGCAACCGAAAATGAAGCTACAAGTTGTTTCAACTTCAAACGAGTCTAGAATGAAGCTACAAGTTGTTTCCAACTTCAATCTAGCCAATAATGAAGCAACAAGTTGTTTCCGGGCTCAAACGAATTCAAGAATGAATCAACAAGTTGATTCTAATTTTAAACAACAGAAATGATGCTACAAGTTGTTTTCAACATCATACGAGTCTGGAATGAAGCTACAAGTTGTTTCCAACTTCAAACTAGCCAATAATGAAGTAGCAAGTTGTTTCCGGGCTCAAACGAGTCAAGAATGAAACTACAAGTTCATTCTAATTTTAAACAACCGAAAATGAAGCTACAAGTTGTTTTCAACTTCAAACGAGTCTGGAATGAAGCTACAAGTTGTTGCCAACATCAATCTAGCCAATAATAAAGCAACAAGTTGTTTCCGAGCTCAAACGAGTCAAGAATGAAACTACAAGTTGATTCTAATTTTAAGCAACCAAAATGAAGCTACAAGTTGTTTTCAACTTCAACGAGTCTAGAATGAAGCTACAAGTTGTTTCCAACTTCAATCTAGCCAATAATGAAGCAACAAGTTGTTTCCCGGCTCAAACGATTCAAGAATTAATCAAGAAGTTGATTCTAATTTTAAACAACAGAAATGATGCTACAAGTTGTTTTCAACATGATACGAGTCTGGAATGAAGCTACAAGTTGTTTCCAACTTCAAACTAGCCAATAATGAAGTAGCAAGTTGTTTCCGGGCTCAAACGAGTCAAGAATGAAACTACAAGTTCATTCTAATTTTAAAACAACTGAAAATGAAGCTACAAGTTGTTTTCAACTTCAAACGAGTCTGGAATGAAGCTACAAGTTGTTGCCAACATCAATCTAGCCAATAATGAAGCAACAAGTTGTTTCCGAGCTCAAACGAGTCAAGAATGAAACTACAAGTTGATTCTAATTTTAAGCAACCGAAAATGAAGCTACAAGTTGTTTTCAACTTCAAACGAGTCTAGAATGAAGCTACAAGTTGTTTCCAACTTCAATCTAGCCAATAATGAAGCAACAAGTTGTTTCCGGGCTCAAACGATTCAAGAATTAATCAAGAAGTTGATTCTAATTTTAAACAACAGAAATGATGCTACAAGTTGTTTTCAACATGATACGAGTCTGGAATGAAGCTACAAGTTGTTTCCAACTTCAAACTAGCCAAATAATGAAGCAGCAAGTTGTTTCAGGGCTCAAACGAGTCAAGAATGAAACTACAAGTTCATTCTAATTTAAACAACCGAAAATGAAGCTACAGTTGTTTTCAACTTCAAACGAGTCTGGAATGAAGTACAATTGTTGCCAACATCAATCTAGCCAATAATAAAGCAACAAGTTGTTTCGAGCTCAAACGAGTCAAGAATGAAACTACAAGTTGATTCAATTTTAAGCAACCGAAAATGAAGCTACAAGTTGTTTTCAACTTCAAACGAGTCTAGAATGAAGCTACAAGTTGTTTCCAACTTCAATCTAGCCAATAATGAAGCAACAAGTTTT